>NC_138380.1:1400242-1416596 GCF_054177405.1 Leptonychotes weddellii | reverse complement strand
GAGAGAGAGGCAGAGGCAGAGGGAGAAGCAGGCTCCCCGCAGAGCGGGGAGCCCGATGCGGGACTCGATCCCAGGACCCTGGGATCATGACCTGAGCTGAAGGCAGACACTTAACTGACTGAGCCACCCAGGCGTCCCAGATAAATAAATAAATTCTTTTAAAAAAATTTTATTTTGAATATAGATTCACAGGAAGTTGCAAAAGTAGTACAGAGATGTCCTACATACCCTTTACATAATTTCCCTTCCTGTTGTATCTTACATGATTAGGGTACAATATCCAAGCCAAGACGCAGACATTGGCATGCTGCGTGTTCATGGTTCTGTGTCATTTTATCACACGTGGATGCATGTAACCACCCCTGACCAAGACCCAGAACCATTCCACCACCACAAAGACCTCCTTCCTGTGGCCCCCGTATAGTCCCACCAGCCCCTCCTCCCCCGCCCTAGCCCCTCACAACTACTAACACAGTCTCTGCCTCTCTGATTTTGTCATTTTGCCATAGAAATGGAATCATCCAATCTGTATGTGACTTGGTGGGAGTGGCTCTCCCAGGCAGCAGCATCCAGAGGGCGGCCGCGGTACCGCCGAACCCTACCTGCGGCGAGGACGCACCACGGTGGGGTTGGCCCGCACCCTTCAAAGGACATTTTGGTTGTTTCCAGATTTGGTCGATAGAAGAAGCTGCCGTGAACAGTTATGTATAAATGTTATGTGAACAGACATTTTTATTTCCCTGGGATAAATGTCCAGGAATGCGAGTCCTGCGCCGTCTGGTAAGCGTTTGGTTTCATTTTTTTTAGAAAAAGAAATGACCAGGGGCGCCTGGGTGGCTCAGTTGGTTGAGCGACTGCCTTCGGCTCAGGTCATGATCCTGGAGTCCCGGGATCGAGTCCCGCATTGGGCTCCCTGCTCGGCAGGGAGTCTGCTTCTCCCTCTGACCCTCCTCCCTCTCATGCTCTCTGTCTCTCATTCTCTCTGTCTCAAATGAATAAATAAAATCTTTAAAAAAATAAGAAAAGGGGCGCCTGGGTGCCTCAGTTGGTTAAGCGACTGCCTTCGGCTCAGGTCGTGATCCTGGAGTCCCGGGATCGAGTCCCGCATCGGGCTCCCTGCTCGGCAGGGAGTCTGCTTCTCCCTCTGACCCTCCTCCCTCTCCTGCTCTCTGTCTCTCATTCTCTGTCTCTCAAATAAATAAATAAAATCTTTAAAAAAAAAAAAAAAAGAAAAAGAAATGACCAAACTCTTTTCCAGAGTGGCTGTAACATTGTACCGTAGGGAAGGCCGGGTTTCTCCGCCTCTTTGCCAACATTTGGCGCTGCCACTATGTTGCACTTTAGCGGTTCTAAGGGCTGTGTAACAGTTACGTGATTTTAAACTACCTCTTTCCACTGCCTTTTAGACATCATCGATTTAATGCCCAAGTACTTAAGGGCCCATCCTACAGCACTACAGCAGGCCCACAGGCGAGCCGACCGGAGGAGCTGCAGTCTGGAGAAGGAAGTAGGACGGCACACAATAAGGGAATCCCATTCCACAGGCATTAGGCTCTACCGGAGCACCTGTGGTGGGGAATCTTTTACCCCCAATGTATCCTTGAAAACTATTGTTAGTTTTTGTAGGGCGATAATGAGAGAATGATGTCTTCAAAAACAATCCCCCGCCCCTTTTTAAGAGATGCTGACATATTTACATGAGATGTTGTCTAGAATTCACTTCACAATAATGGGGAGAGTGATTAATGGATGGGGCATGAATTACACAAGAGTGGCCACGATAATCTCTGAAGCTAGGTGAGGGGTAATGGGAACCGATAATACCATTTTATATTCTGCACTACTAGGCTTGAAATTTTTTACTTGAGAGTATTTTTAAAAAATCTTTGAAAATCTTTCAGAGGAATCCTATTTTGATAAGCCATCTTTTCCTCTAGCATGGGGGCAGATGACTAATTCTTTAGCGGAGCGCCAAAGGAAGTACTTGGCTCACACAATGGGCCGCGTGATAAACCAGTATAGTGATGCTCACACCACGAGCAGCAGGTGGAACCTATGACCAAAGGAGGGGACAGCAATGCTGGGATTTTTAAAAAAATAGAAACCTCTTCCCTGCCCATGGTCCTAGTCAATTAAAATACTTGAAAAATACCCAGCAGATGGAGGCCGCACACCTTAATTCCCAACAATGCTGATGCTGGAGAACTAGGCTTGGTGTTCTGGGCAATTGGGCTTCCCTGTTCCTCACCTCTGGTCTAGACCTTCAGAGGGTTTATTTAAGGCCAAATCTGAGAACTCTGAGCAGACTCACTTACTGAGGGCACATACTGGATATCACCCATATTTTTAATCCTTGCTCATCTGACAGGTTAAAGAAAAGCCTGATGTTCCATTTACAAAAATCTGGAAAATTTCAGGGTTGGTGAAAGTTAAATATCTTTGTTGAATCAAGGATTTCTTGACATCTCCGAGTAGCTGTATATGTTAAATGCTGAGGAGTGAGTACTCTCCTGGTGGCTTTCAAAGTTTTTTGATGCTGATTTACAATAAAACACACTCTATGCTGTAACCTCGTTCATACCGTGCGCGCGCAGGGCAGGAATTTTTCAAACCGAGACCGAAAGTACATCTCTCAAACCGTGTTGTGAGATGTACTTAGAGCTTTGTAACTAGCGTTAAAAAAAGATCAGGGCACGCCGCACAGTAATGATAAATGTGAGCGGGTGCAATCTGGGCTGCAGTCGCGTGTATAGGACAGATATTCGTGTGTGTGTGTTGGTGTATGTGACACGTACATGCTAAGTGTTTTCACGTGCATGACGCCGGTGTGCTATGTGTTCAGATGTATGAACTTGGTCACGCGTGGAATGCATGCATCCTTTACAGGCATCCGGGATCTAATAAGGCCCGTCCCTTCGGTCTCCCATCAGCCCAGCTGGGCATCGCACGGAAAGTTGCCAGCCCCGCTTCCCGGGAAAGCGCACATGCGCGTCCAGCTCCCGGGTGCAGGTGCCGGCGCTCCCCCCTCCGCTCCGCCCCCCCCCCGGCGTCTCCCCTCCCCCCCTCCCCGCGCCCCCGCCGCAGAGCCGGGGCACCGCGGGGCCTTCCCACGCTCCAGCGCGCCGACAACGGGCGCGCGCACGCTGCCGGGCTCCGGAGAGCGCCACGGCGTCGGCGTCGGGCGCGCGCACGCCGGCGGCCCGTGGGGCGCAGGGCCGAGGCGTCGGCGTCGGGCGCGCGCGCGCCGGCGGGACCGCGCACGCCAGCCCCGGCCGGCGGCCATCTTTCCTCCCGGCGGCTGCTCCCGGTGCAAGTGCGGGGTCCGCGGCCCTGCAGGCGCCCTCGGCCTCGGCCGGAGCAGTGGGGAGGCGTGGATGAGGGGGGAGGTGAGGAGGAGCGGTCCCCCCAGTGTCGCCGCCTCCCCCACCCGAGGGCAGGCCGGGCGGGCAGAGCCCCCGGGGCGGGCTTGGGCTCGGGCTCCGGCTCCGGCTCCGGCTCGGGGTCGCTCCCCGCTGCGGCGTAGTCCTACCCGCCGGCGACCCCTCCTCTCGGCAGACCCCTCCCCGCGGGAGACCCCTCCCCGTAGGAGGCCCCTCCCCCCGGGAGCCCGCCCCGCCCGCCCCGCTGCTCTCAGAGTCGGGGGCTCCTCCCAGATGGGATAAGCTGTAAAGATGTTTAGTTTTGAAGGGGATTTCAAAACGAGGCCCAAGGTGTCCCTCGGAGGCGCCAGTAGGAAGGTAAGAGCGGCCTGTGTGCGTGCGGCGTCTCGGGCCCTCCCGGGCGAGCGGCCTGGCTTGGGGATGCGGGCCCCCGGCGGCGGGCGGGGGGCCGGCCGGCCGCTGGGTCACCTGCTTCTGATGCTTCCTGGCGCGGCTGGTGAAGAAAAGGGCTTTGTGGGCCGGACTCAGCAGCAGTCTGCACCCCTTCCGTTCCAGCAACTGCGAGGCTGCCGAAGGTGCAACAGCCTTTCCAGTTTCGGGCTGAGGACGTAACGTTTCTTTTCAGACGTGAATTCTAGACACTTCGTCATCCTTGACTTCTGACAGCGGTTGCTCTTAGAATACTGCCTAAGGGGTATTTTCTGTTGTAGAAAGTGAACGGATGTATTTGTTAATGTCAACAGTCTCTGAAATGGAGGCAGAACTCATAATCGGCCACGTGTTTGAATCCAGAGCTATTAGATTCTTCTTCACCAGCTTTCTGGACACATTGCCGGAGAGACTCTAGGGCCGTTTTTCTGTTAGGCTTGGCCCTGTGTTATTCTTTTAATTGTGTAGAGTAAGGGGGAACCGGCTGTAGTCGCTCTGTGTCCTCTCTGATGACTGGCATCTATTGATTCAGGGATGTTGCTCATAAATAGTTGAGGGTTGGCGTTGCTTCATTCACTTGTCTCTCACCCCTTCTCCGCTGTCCTGGTTCAGGGGTGCCTTTTCTGCCTGTTTTGGTGTTATCAGGTTAAAAATAAAAGTGTGGTCTGCGTACTTAACTTGTTTGAAAAGTTTAAGTGAATCTGGCTAGTTGATTGTTTACTAAAGAATTTTTTTAAATGTCTTTTAAATGCTTTGTATATTCTTTTTTGCTTCTTCATTAGTATATTCTGTAGGTTACACTTAAATAACTGGGTTGACATATAATCCTTGGTGGATGCTCAAATTCAAGTAGGAACATCCCTTTAAAATCGGGCCCAGGGTGTGTGTGTGTGTGTGTAATGGTTTCCTAGGGTAGCGGAAGGGAACCCAGTAGGGAGTTGGTAGAGAACTGTGCCGATAACTTTCAAGCCTTGAGTTTTGCATGGTAGTGGCTGGCTGAAGGTAGCTGGCTGCAGAACTAGGTACTAAAACTAGGTACTGTGCGGGTATGGCAGGGTTGGCATGGGTAACATTCAGTGGTTTGGGTAGTCATGAAAATTACAAATGAGATAGAGGTATTTCTGCCCTTGGAGTGTAGAAGAGGCCTTGGGGCCCACCGGGCAGATCTAGGGTACACGTGAGGTAGAGAGCAGATGAATGATTGCACATGCTCACAGCAAGCTGGTGACAGGTCATCACCTCAGAATCCATGTCACTTGTGACTTCTGTCATAGACAGGAGGGCCCCTGCATGCCCTGCTTGGGTGCTGTTTTCTCAACTAGTAACACAACTCTAGTCTGAGGAAATTCTTATCTATTGATCAGAATCTCGGGGAGATTGCACATCTTGTTTTTAGCTGTGCAAAACAATTTTTTTTTCTTTTTGATTGAGGTATAGACTAAACATTAACTGTACGTGTCTTAGGTCATGTCCCTAGAAGAGCTTGAGGAGGTGACCTTGGTGCAACTGAAATTGGGGGGGGGTGGGAAGGAGAGGGCAGGGGAAAGGTCTTCTTGCTTGGAGTCTAGCTGTAGCCCAGTCCCACCAAGAACTCGGGACCATGGCTGGCATCACAGAACTGTCCCTTCTTGAGGTAAGGGGGCTAGAATTTTGTAATTCTGTCTGCCCCCCCATATCAGTTAGTCTTTGGCTGCAGGCCACCCTTGGGGTGAGGGTGGGAGTGTGACACTGCTGGCCCTTGGCTGAGGGCAGTTGCCCTGGGAAGGTACTCAGGAGCCAATAGTGGTTAACACACAGCGGCTGGGGGATGGGTGCTCTGGCCTGGAATCTGGGTGAGAAATCAACTGCAGGTTCAGCTGGAAGGATTTTTACGAATGACTGCACCCTTGTGACCACCCCCCCCAATGAAATAACATTCCCAGCATTCCATAGGCTCCCTCCTGCTCCCTTCCATTCAATATTCCTTCTCCCAAAGATAATTGCTATTTGATCTCTGTTACTGTTCGTTAGTTTTGTCTGTTGAACTTCATGTGAATGGAGTCACATACAGTTTGTTCCTGTTTTGGGGTCCGCATTCTGAGAGGTGGAGTTCATTCTCCTTGTTTTGTTGCGTTGTATGAAAACAGCATGGTCGATGCATTCTGTTTTTATGGTGTCTTCTGGAGGGCACAGCCGCTCATATGCTGGGTTATGCACACACTTAGCTTAGCTCTAGTGCACATACCTGCATTGTCTGAGGGTGTCTGTGGCCTCACTTCCTTTCAACATTTCTTATTGTCACTCCTTTAATTTTGGCAATTCTGGTGGGGATGTAGTTTCATTGTAGTTATAGTTTTAATTTTGTTTCCTGGCAAAATTGTTGAGCACCTACAAATGCATATTTTCCTTAATTCTCTTTGGGTACAATGTAATTCCTTCCCCTAATTTAAAAGGTTATAAGGGTCTTTCCTTCATGTATTAAATTATTTGTAATTTTCCTCCTTTCTTGAACTTGGTGGAAAACTGAATATTGCCACCTTTTGAATACATCTTTTCTTTTTCCAAATTAAATGAATATCTTTAATGTTTATTTGTGAAGGCTCTGTGTAGCATCTGAAGCATAATAAGGAAACTTCCATGCCCTCATTATAATCTTGTTGGAGAGATAAGACTTTAACAATTACAAGTCATTTAATGGTAGAGAATAGTTACTACATTCTAGGTTTGTGTTAGGGCTGGTCCAGGAAAGGGTAGAGCTGGTTGGGGCTTAGTCTTGAAGGATGGATAGAATTAGGGTTGGTGGGGAACAAGAAGGGTATTCTAAGTGGGTGGAAGGGTATACACAGAGTAAGTATATACTGGATTCCGCTGATTCTAAGTTACACAGTTTCCTACTTTTTAATATTTCTGAAATCAGGATACATCTTGGTGGCATGACATAGTTCATGGGTAATATTTGTTTTTCCTTTCTTGTAGTGCAGAGAAGAATATCTTAGGGACCATTCAATTACAAGTATAGAAATCCACTGAAAATTGCTTAGTAGGGGGGAAAAAGTGTAAGGGAAGAATATGATGGTATCTCAAAGAATGTAAGGACAGAAACGTACCCAGATACCAAGTCATTAGCATCAAGGTGGTTACTCTTGGTGTTGGGCTGCACTGTCTCCTTCATTCTTGGCTTTCTGCTGACTGGCTTTCTCTCTTTTACTTGCATGTGACCTTGGCAGTGTATGATTTCCTAGTTGAGGTGCCCTACTGAGACTGTTGGATCTCAATTCCATTTCTCAGGAGAGGAAATCTGATTGGTCTGGGTCAGCCTCCCACCTGATGAGCTGAGTCTGGGATGGGGGATGGAATCTTTGGTACAAATAGAGCAGTCTAGATGTATGAGTTGTGGAGAGCAGATTCTCCAAGAGGAGGAAGTGGTTGTTGAACAGAATGTCTAGGTTTCTGTGGACATAAGTAGAGATGTGTAACAGGCTATTGATTGTACATGTATGAAATGAGGGAGAAATATGGGCTAGACATGCAGATTTGGTAGTTACCAACAGATAGATGACTCAGAAAGAAGTCCCTAGGGGAAGGCCTGGAGTATGGGATGGGGTGTGGCTTGTGGCATGTTGTAACATCTAATAAGTGAGGAGAATATTTAGGAAAGAATCACACCTGGCGTGGGGCTGGGGCAGGTCAGGGGGAAGCGACCACAGTGCCAGGTGCTGCAGGGGTGCAGTGAGGAAACACTAACAAATACCAAGCCCAGGGTGACTTTATGGGGATAATAGGCCAGGGTAGTAGGACTTGGAAGTCAGATTGCAGTACATCAGGGAGTGAATGGGAAGTCAAAAAGTGGCTAGATCTTTTTTGAAAAGGACCTGAAGAAGGTTGCATTCAGGGTGTAAGGAAGGTTTTGTTTTGGGGGGGATGGGAGAAACTTGAGCAAGCTATAGACTGGGGAAGGGGCAGGTAGAGGAGGGAGGCGTTGCAGAGCTTTCAGAGTCCTGGGGGAAGAGAGTGGGAAGAATTAGGTGTGAGCAGAAGAGAAAAATATATTTTTTAAATATTTTATTTATTTATTTGTCAGAGAGAGAGAGAGCCCAGGCGGGGGGAGCAGCAGACAGAGGGAGAAGCAGGCTCCCCGCCGACAGGGAGCCCAATGCGGGACTTGATCCCAGGACTCTGGGATCATGACCTGAGCCGAACGCAGATGCTTAACCAACTGAGCCACCCAGGCATCCCGAGAAAAATATTTTGAAATTTACGGGGAAGAAATGGATGTGGATATGGAAAAGTTTATTTTATTTTTTTTTTAAAGGTTTTACTTATTTATTTGTCAGAGAGAGGTGGGGGGCACAAACAGGGCATAATCAAGGCAGACACTTAACCAACTGAGCCACTCAGGCATTCCTGGAAAACTTTATAGATAGGAGGAAGGAAATTAAAATTTCTTTCCAGCTTTGCATAGACAGTTGAGGAAGAGTGGCAGTAGAAATAAGATTTCTTTAATGTTTGTCCATTGCTTTAAAAAAATAGGACTTTATTTTCTAGAGCTTTATAGAAGAAAGTCAAGCAGATGGTACCAAGTTCCCTTTTGCCCCCCTCCTCCTCACATTTCCCCAGTTAATTAGCGTCTTGCGTTAGTGTGGTTCATTTGTCATAATTGATAAGCCAATACTGATACATTAATGTTCACTCTTTGTGTTGTATTTTCTATGGGTTTTGACAAATGTATAATGACATATTATCCACCCTTGAGTATCATCCAGAATAGCTGATTGCCCTAAAAATCCTCCCGCCTTTACTTATTCATCCTCCCCCATACTCCCTGCATCCTGTAGTACAAGTATTTAGTTTTATAAGAAACTGCAGAACTGGGGGCGCCTGGGTGGCTCAGTCAGTTTGGCGTCTGACTCTTGGTTTCAGCTCAGGTTATGATCTCAGGGTCCTGAGAGCGAGCCCCTCGCTCAGCAGGGAGTCTGCTTCTCTCCCCCTCTCTCTGCCCTTCCCCCTGGATGTGTGCACTCTCTCTCTCTAATAAATAAATAAATCTTTAAAAACAAAACAAAACTGCCGAAGTGTCCTCCAAAGTGGGTGCAGCATTTTGCACTGCCGCTGGCAATGAATGAGAGTTCCTGTTGCTCCACATCTTTGCCAGCATTTGGTGGTGTCAAGTGTTCTGGATTTTGGTCATTCTGATAGGTATGTAGTAGTATCTCATAGTTTTAATTTGCATTTCCTTGATGACACATGATGTGGAGTATCTTTTCATATGCTTATATGCCATCTGTATATGTTACCTTTTGCCCATTTTTTAATTGGGTTTTTTTTTTTTTTACTTATTTTTTTTATTAATTTTTTTAAGTGGGCTCCATGCCCAGTGTGGAGCCCAATTCGGGGCTTGAACTCAGGACCCTGAGATCAAGACCTGAGCTCAGATCGAGTCAGATCCTTAGCCGACTGAGCCACCCAGGTGCCCCTCCATGCTATTTTTTTTTTTTTAAGTTGGCACTTGGTATATGTGTTGTCATGCTACTCTGTGTACATTGCAGTGGAAAATAAAACTCTTATAGATCTGGCATTAAGTAAAAATGTTTTCTGAGATTAGATTTAAGAATGTTAATTTATTGTCAGGACTGGTATTATTACATTACTGTTTTATGTAGCAGTACCAGTTCTGTTCTCTTGAATGTAATTGTTGGTAGCCTTCATATATGGGACCAAAAAACTGGTTCCTTGTAGCAGATAAGGTCAGGAATTCTTGATTTTGTTCTTAGGGAAATCAAGCGGACTAGAAGGCTGTGACTATTTGTCTAATTCCTTTTGTACTCGTAATCAGGGCCTAGGGTGAAGCAAGCAAGGCAGCTAGGGCACAGAATTTAGGGAGGCACTCACTCAAGTTGTACAACTGCAGGGCTTAAGGGGGCCCTTACTCTCATGGCTGGCCCTGCACAGTGCCACCCACAGAGCAAGCACCTCCTTAAATCTTGTTCTCCAGGTACGTAGCTTGCCTCACCAGTCCCTGTCTGGCTGTGCACACTGAAGCTGATTTTCTTGGTTAGGGACTTACTTGCCCACTAAGTCTCTTAATTAAGGTAACACATAGTAAGTGTCATAGGACTGCACAAGAGCCTCAAAAGAGTTTTTTGCAAAAGCAATAGGGAGTTTTCTTCTGTGACTTTCCTTTTATTCTTAAAACTTTCATAGAATGCAGACAGCTAGAAGTTTGGAAGTTAGACATCTTATTCTTAACAGTGACCTTTATTTTATGCCACTGTAAGAGTAGCTGCTTTCTACATGTTCCTGTTCTCCAGCCGTGGCCTCTTCACACCTTCCTTTATTTACAGCGTTTGTCAACAGGAAGGCAGGAGTGGGAACTTTCTTCTGTTGGCTTGTCTCCTTATAGTTCATTGCCTTTCGGGGTAATCAGATTACAGTTGGACATGCCTGATGGTGTAAATTGGCACAACCCACTTGGTGGGGGGGGGGCGGCGGAGGGAGAAGCAGTTTAGCATCAAAAGTCTTAACAAGGTACATCCCCTCTAATCCGGTAATTCTACTTTTAGAAGTTAATCCTAAGGAACTAATTTGACAGGTGCATAGGAAAGATGTATGGGAAAAAATGATGATTGTGGCGATACTCATCATATTAAAAATATAAAACAACCTAAATGGCTAACAGTAGGAAATTTGTTAAGCAGATGGTAATATAACAACGTAATGGAATGCTATACAACCATTTAAAGTGGTCATGATGTTTGCTTATTAATATCTATATTTTAGGGGCACCTGGGTGGCTCAGTTGGTTAAGCGACTGCCTTCGGCTCAGGTCATGATCCTGGAGTCCTGGGATCGAGTCCCGCATCGGGCTCCCGGCTCGGCGGGGAGCCTGCTTCTCCCTCTGACCCTATCCCCTCTCATGCTGTTTCTCTCTCTCTCTCTCTCAAATAAATAAAATCTTTAAAAAAAAAAAAATCTATATTTTAATGTCTATTATATTTATTAAAATGATTCATTGTTTATGGAAATAAGCAGATTACAAAACAGTACTGCAGTGAGCATTTAAATATTAGTCTAACCAATCATGATATTGGGGTGCCTGGCTGGCTCAGGAGAGCATGTGACTTTGTTGTTTTGTTTAATGATTTTTATTTATTCATCTGAGAGAGAGAGCATGAGTGGGGGAGAAGCAGCCTCCCCACTGAGCCGGGAGGCCGATGAGGGGCTCGATCCCAGAACCCTGGGATCATGATCTGAGCTGAAGGCAGATGCTTAATGACTGAGCCACCCAGGTGCCCCAAGCATGCAGCTTTGATCTCCGAATTGTAAGTTCAAGCACCATATTGGGTGTAGAGATTACTTAAAAATAAAATTAAAAACAAAACAAAACAACCAGTCATGATATCTACTTTACCACTTTCTTAATTTCCAGTAAACGAAGGACATGTTCTCTATTCCAGTGTAATGGTGGCTTAAAGCAGTACATTCTCGTCATTTCACCCAGTTTTGTGGGACAGGTATCTGAGGGCAGCTTGTGGGGTGGTTCTGGCTCAGCATCTCTCAGAAGCTCAGGTGTCTAAAGCTCTGACTGAACTGGGGATCCACACCTGGGCTTGCTTGTCCACGTACCTGGTCTTGGTGGGAGGTGTCAGGTTCATCCTACCTGCACATCTCCTGAGGGCTGTGTGAATGTCCTCATGACATGGCATGTGATGTGAGAGGGCAGAGAGAAAGCAGCATGCCTGTACGAGGTAGTCCTGAAGGTCACATACACTTTCGTCCTATTCTATCCACCCAGTCCACCCTCAAGGTGAAAGGTAAAGTTAAGTTCCACCTCTTAAAGGGAAGCAGCATCAAAGAATTTGTGGAAATATTCTTTAAAAAAAAAATATGGTATTGTGGGAGACAGAGTGCATGCCTGCATGTGCACAAGCAGGGGGAGGGGCAGAGGGAGAGAGAGAATCTCAAGCAGACTCCCCATTGAGCGCAGAGCCGGACACAGGGCTCAGTCTCACGACCCTGAGATCATGACCTGAGCTGAAATCAAGAGTTGGAGGCTCAACCGACTGAGCCACCCAGGTGTTCCCAAATTTGTGGAAATATTCTAAAACCACAGAAGGGGTGTCAGTTTTAGCTAAGTTGTAAATGCTAATACCGCATGACTTAATAGATGTTATTTTTCTGTTTCAGCCTATTAAGAGTTAAATATCATGGCTTTCTTTTTCTCCTACTATATTGAGTCAGTAGTTACTAGCTATGTAACTATTATGTAAATAATGAAACAGTTATAAAGCAAAAATTGTTGACCAAGTAATTTTTCAGTAGACATTTTGATGAAACTTAGTTGACTCGGAGACAACTTTGTAGCTCTGTGCCTTGGAAACTTAAGCAGATGACATTTATTTGCGGCAATGTGCATTTACTTAGGTCATTTGCCTCTTTAATCCAACTACCCTTGGAGAAAAGGGGGGATATACGGTTGGGCGGGGGGGAGTAGATAATTTTGGAATGAGTGTCTTTGGGTTGTCACCATGACAACCGTAGGGCAGGGTGCAGACACGTGAGGATATGGAAGAGAGGTGAGTGAAGTAGGAGAGTATCGTGGTAAATTTTTGCTCATTGGGAACTTTTTTGGACAGTCCTGTACCAGAATGAAGGGAGGAAGCTTGTTTTCCTTTTCTTTTAGTCCTTGTGTATCCTGTTTCCAGAACTCCAGGCAAATGGTATAAGGTTAGTGCCATAGGCTTTTGTGCGCTGGGTTTCTTACCACTGTTTATGTATGAACGTTGTTGCCATCAGTGAGAAGGAACAGCATAGACAGAGGTGTCCAGCCATGGAGGGGTGGTAATCACCTACAGATGGTTCAACACAGCTGGAGTTAGGGTAGGAGAAGAGAAGGCTGGGGATGGGCAGTCGGGGGCCAGACCACAAAGGGTTCCGGGGGTCACACTTGGCATATCCAGGCACATTGGTGAGCCAGTGAAGGATTTTAAGCACTGAAGTGAGGTTTTGGGAGAGATGAGCGCGGGGCAGTGCAGGTGGTTGGAAACCAGGCGAGAGATAGCGGTAGTTGTGCAGAAGAGTAATGAGGGCCTAAAGCAAAGCCAGGGGGGAGGCTGAGTGGAGTGGAACTGAAGAGCTGTTGAGGAGGCAGAATTGATGAGCTCTGCAATGAGAGGGTCACTTCAGGTGTTTGGGATTACCAGAGTGGATAGTGACTCCAGGAACCAAGACGATGTTCCATTCCTAGGGGCCTGTGCAATGTGAGATGTTTGGGGATGTTCAGGAAGCACTGGTTTGGACCTTTGGGTAGAGCCTGGGAGTCCATCAGTAGGTGGTTGAAATTGTGAGATGCACCGGAATCCTCGGGAAAGCGTTCCTCTGAGAAGACTTGTAGGCTCAGAACAAAACTCTGAGGGATGCCAGCATTTACAGAAGCAGAGAAAGGGGCATGCAGTCAGGGCCTGGTGAGCAGAAAGCCCGCAGGTATGTCCACATGTGGGTGGCCACACTCGCCGTCAGACAGCAGTTGTTACTGACGGAGGCAGAGTGTGCGAAAGCAGGGCTCATCGGAGGACCGCGAGCCTTGTGTGTGAGGCTTGATTTTGAGGCTTTTTGTTTTGCTCTAGCCGTTCCTCTCTATCTTGTGTCTGACTCTGTTTTATCCCAAAGCTGAGAGTTAAGTCATTCAATCTGTTTTCTAAAATTAAAATTTTAATTTTTAAAAATTACTGTACATGCTCATTGCATGAACTTTGTATGAAGTATATATGTTTATACTTTATTTTTGGATGTTTAGGTTGTTTTTATTTTATTGTGAACAACATCTTTAGAGCCAACAATTTATCATTATTTTTTAGGATAAATTAAAGAAGTTGAATTGCTTGGTCAAAGTATGCATATTGTAAAGGCTTTTGATACGCTTTGTTCTCTAGAAAGAATTGTATCGGTGTCTGTTCCCTGGGCGTGGCAGTTAAGTGCCGCCTGCGCATCTTTGCCTTGCCGTCAGCCTCCGAGGACGTTTTTGTCTCCAGGGAGTCCCTTTTCTCTCTTGTTGCAGTGACATAGGAGGCTGTCCTCCGTATTTGTCCTCCTGCAGGGCGTTTGGCTGGTTGTGCCCCCTCATTTCTCTGTGACTCCTGGAGGCGTCCGCACTCCGTGCCACATCCTTCCGAGGGAGAGATCAGAGCTCATCGAGTCCAGAAAACCACCAAGCTCAGGAACCCTGGTCTGTTCTCCAGGATGCTCTGCTGTGCCGTGTAGCCTGCATGTCTGGCGTCCGCCTCCCACTTTACTTAACGCTCTCCTTTAACTGCGGGGGGAGTCAAGGAACATGGATGGCTTGCAGGCACTGAGAAGGTGGTTCTGATAAAATCCTACGTCTTTTTAAACTAATTTTCCTTGCAATGAAGCTTTAATGCTCTAATATTTTTAAGGAACATTAGTAAACTCTAGTGTGTTGGCAAGCAGCATGATTCGTATCACATCTTTACTACAAAATGTGAAATTGTTAAAAGTACAGCAGAAACCAGAAGAAATGTTTATCTCCGTAACCAACTGTCTGTGATTTAGTTGCTTATCTTTTTTGGGCTTCTCTTTTTCATATCTTATAATATGAAAGTTGTAATTCTTGATAATGAGAAAGTCAAACTGAATTATCACTAATCTTCCTTGCTTTAATAATGTTTCCATTTCCAGTCTCCAGACCAGGGGCCTTTGAAACAGTGTTAACTTTTTTTTTTTTTAAAGATTTTATTTATTTGAAGAGAGAGACACAGCGAGAGAGGGAACACAAGCAGGGGGAGTGGCAGAGGGAGAAGCAGGCCTCCCGCCGATGGGAGCCCGATGTGGGGCTCGATCCCAGGACCCTGGGATCATGACCTGAGCTGAAGGCAGACGCTTAACGACTGAGCCACCCAGGCGCCCCAGTGTTAACTTCTTTTTAATTGAAAAAAATTATAAGAAGTGAAATCCAGCTAAAGGGCTTATAATGAAACCTTCCCCTCACTGAGATTCCCAGTTTCCCCATTAGTACCAGTTTCCTCAGTGTCTGTTCAGAACTAGTCTAAACATAAATAAACATATTCCCCATCACTTTTTCAATAAAAACGAGGGAATATACTGTTCTTCTACTTAGTGTTGTAGCTTAGTGATGACTCATTAGGTCTCGGTAGTTCTGTTTTCACAGGTGCATGATATTCCACACATGGTTTGTGTCATGTAACCACTTCCCTATTTATGTGTGTTTCTGTGTGTCTGTGTGTGTATGTATCTATAGGTTATTTCCAGGGTTTTGCTATTAAAATGGTGCCATATTTACCACCCAGTTCTTATGTAAGAAAAGGAAATCTTTCAGAATTTGTTATAATGGGATTAAACTATTTCATAAAGTGAGCTCTTGTCTACTTATAATGTTTATTATAAAAAATTTAAGATATACTGAAATGAAGAAAAACTACCTCTTCGGAACCCTACCCTCCATTTAGAAATAAAACACTGCTAATATGTGGGTAAATTTCTTTCTAGTTTTTTTCTATGTATTTGTTGAATTAGGAATCATACTGCACATTCTGTTTCATAAATATGATATTTAGTAATTTATTACTGTATTTGATGCACCTTTAAATATTTTTTGCATTTACATGAAGTTGGTTGCTCTTATATTTTCATAGAGGTTCTTGGAAAAACCCACGTATCATAGATTGTGTATTATTCACAAATAATACTTTTGCTAACATTTGACATTTTAATTAACTCAAAAGGAAGTGTTTTACTCGAATATTCTTTGAACTGTGTAAAACTGTTCTTACTATGTTAGTGCATGAGAGTGGGAAAATAGTAACTTAAAACAGGTGTGAAACTGATTACTCTATCTACACTGTTAAATGAAGTAAATTGCTAAAGGAAGATAACCCAAATAGTGAAACAAAGGAAACTTTGTTTTTAGAAATCAAGATATTAATAAGCATGCTAGCGTTCCTTTTATAAATGGTTAGCCCATTTGAGCATTTGGTGTATGGAAGTCATATTATATAAATGTACTTTGACTTCAGTGACCATAATGTTTTTTATTCTGATAGTTAATGAAATCTAATTTAAACTATCTATGACTTACATTTTAAAAAACTTCATTTTGTTACTACCAAAGGTATCTGCATTTAAAAAAGGCATTTTTCCCCCATTTAAAAACATTATTGTTAATGGTATTTTTGAAGTTTGGCCATATTTAATTTTCAGAGAAGATGAGATAATGTGCCTTGAGTGCAAAGATCAAATAGAGAGGTTTGCTGTAATTTACTCTTGTTTACATATTGATGAAAACGGTTAGTGTCACAGCAGTGGAGGTGAGATTGGCGTTGAAAGTAACATGTACCCAGGGGCGCCTGGGTGGCTCAGTTGGTTAAGCGACTGCCTTCGGCTCAGGTCATGATCCTGGAGTCCTGGGATCGAGTCCCGCATCGGGCTCCCTGCTCGGCAGGGAGTCTGCTTCTCCCTCTGACCCTCCTCCCTCTCATGCTCTCTGTCTCTCATTCTCTCTCTCTCAAATAAATAAATAAAATCTTTAAAAAAAA
>NC_138380.1:1385229-1400142 GCF_054177405.1 Leptonychotes weddellii | reverse complement strand
GAAAGTAACATGTACCCAGACGTCCCGAAGAACAACAGGCTTAGTCATTCCAAAAACACTTGATGAGCGTGTTTTATGAAACTGGTATACAATTGCCCTTTGAATTCCTAACTTTTCTAGGCCTGGAGAATTTAGAAGGTAGAATGTCTTCAAGCACATGTATAATAAATTGGAACCAAAAACTTGCTAAGAATCAAAATCTGAATGTTCTTTTTACTGGTACTTTATTATTCTTTTCCTCCCAGCCACTTCACTGTGGATTTATTCTTGGTCATGTTGAGCTGTTTTTAAAAATTGATGTTCTCACGTAGCTTCAATAGTTTGTTATTACCAAAAAAAAGTATTCCATGGGCATGGATAATAATTCAAGCAGTAGGAAATAACAATGCAAAGTGATCACAGTCTCCCCACCTTTCAGTCCCTCGGTCCCTGATCCTACGTCAGGCTCTCACAGGTTCTTCCCTGTCATCTCGGCTGGTCTGCGCACGGAATCATCAGGGGCGTGCCCTTCTCTTACTTGAGCACACTGTAGAGCATATTCAACAGACAGTGGCACTTACCCCCGAGAATACATCTTGGAGATAGTTGCAGTTCAGTGCAGCTGGACGGACTGCATTCTTTTAAAAAGCTGGATGATCCTCAGTGTAATGAATGTTCCGTAACTTCGTTAGCTGTCATGTATTTTAATGGCCATTTACTGTCTTTTTTGATAATTTAAGCAACATTGCAGTACATATCCTTGTATATGTGCCTTTAATATGTATAGGCTAAATTCCTAGAAGTGCTAGGTCAAAGGCTATGCACATTTTGAATTTTAATAGATTCTCCTGTATTGCTAAGGCCGGCTTATCAGCGAACGAAAGTAGCTGCCGTCCTCTATAACTCACAGCGTGCTGAGTTTCTTTGCCAAACATATAGGTCAAAAAGCCTATTTCATTGTTTCTATTGCATTTTTTCCTCAAATGAGTAAAAATGAAGTTCTTCTGTTTAAAAGATTTTTATTTCCCTCTGCACTGTATATAGCTTTTGCTAATTTTTCTATATGATTGTAGATCTTTTTAAATTATTTTGGAGAGCTTTTACAAACAGTTGGTTTTGCATTGTTACAAATATTTATTCCCATTTTGTCATTCTATTAATGTGTGTTATATTTTTCTGTGTAGAAAGTTCTAACTTTGATGTCCTCAAATTTATTTTTTAAATAACTAATGACAAACAGTAACAAGACTTAATGTGTGATATATCTTTCTTAAACTCTTATTCCACATGGGAGTTTTTTAATTCTCATATTATCTTCACATATTTTTATAGTGCTTTATACACACACACACATCTTACATCAATCGGGGATCTCTTGATGTGAAAACTAGAGATACTTTGTCGTTTATTTAGGTCATGCAGTTTTTCCTATCATATTTACTGAACAGTACATTTCCTGTATAGATTTGAAATGCCACCTTTATCACATGCTGAATCTGTTTCCATATGAGTCTTCCCGGAGACCCTCTGACGTTGACCTGTCTATTCATGCTTTACCCTCATTAGTATAGGTCACTGTTTGTCCCAAAGCGTGTGATGATTTAGGTGGCATGTACGAAGGAACATTTTAAAAACTTAGCAGTGTTTGTTTCAGTGTCCAATAGAAAAATATAACTAGGGTGTCAAACCTGTGATTTCTCTGAAATGCTAGCTCATAGTGAGATTAGAGTTAGGGAGCTTTGTGGTAAGCTAGGCTTGCCAGTGACCTGTCAGTATTCAGTGGTTGCAGTTTGGAAATGTATGCATATATAATGTGGGCTCTATATAGTCTGTGTTGCTAGTGTGCATTTCTGTATACTGACTCTCCTTATGCATTGTTGTAGGTTTGTTTATTTTTCTAGCAGCATGATGAAATTTCACTCTCAGAAGTTGCTAATTATGTGCTAGTGTGAGCTACACGTAGGTATTGGTAACAGCAAGTTAGGATCATGCCTTTATTTTTTCCACCTGACTGCTGTGTCTGACATGCATGGGTTAGGTTTTGTAACAACAGAAAACGTGTCCTTTTTAAAGCCTGAAGGTAAAGATTGTCTTACAAATTAAGGCACCTAAGGATAATTATGATTGTCATCATATATCTTCACTTATAATGAGGACCACGGGGGCGCCTGGCTGGTTCAGTTGGTTGGGCGTCTGCCTTCAGCTCAGGTCATGATCCCAGGGTCCTGGGATCGAGCCCCGCATCGGGCTCCCTCCTCGGCGGGAGGCCTGCTTCTCCCTCTCCCACTCCCCCCGGCTTGTGTTCCCTCTCTCACTGTCTCTCTCTCTCTCTGTCAAATAAATAAAAATTTAAAAAAGGACCACGTTAATGACCCACTGGAACTAGCTTTCTAGTCTTGTAAATTTACAGCCTGCATAGGAAACACAAACAAATATGATAAAGATTTTTGAGGGGTGCCTAGGTGGCTCATTCGGTTAAGCATCTGCCTTCAGCTCAGGTCACAATTCCAGAGTCCTCGGATCGAGCCCCTGGTCCGGCTCCCTGATCAGCGGGAGCCTGCTTCCTCTCCCGCTCCTCCAGCTTATGCTCGTGCTCTCTCTCTCTGTCAAATAAATAAATAAAATCTTTAAGAAAAAAGTTTTTGAAACATGGTTTTTCATGCACTGGCTGAGAGAGTGAACCTATCCCATTATGAGCCAGATGTCAGTGTGAAACCACCACGCTCAAGCTTTATTTTGAAACCGTAAGGCATACCACCCCCAACCTGTTAAACTTTTGGGAACAAACAGGAAAGGTTTCTAAATAGCCTGAAAGTAAGTGCAGAATGTGATGGTGAGTTAAAATGAAAAGCTGAGAACACTTCATGTGGGATATTATACTTAATTGCAAAGGCTATAGCTGCTAATTAGCAAAATACATGAAAAGTTATGATTAAAAGTGGTGATTAGTAACAAAACAGATAACATAGTTGATGAGATTCCTTTGTCCAGTGAGTGAGTTCATTGTTTGCTTATAAACAGTTAGGGCCAGTTGTTAATCTCCCAGGGAAGACAGACTTGGTGCTGCTCACTGCAAACCAAGGAGCTCACTGACGTTTTGAAATCAGCACATCTTTTGCTGTTTGTCAGCTATGAGTTGAATAAACAAGTCCATGAAGACTTTTTTGTCTAACTCATAAATTAGAGGAAATCTTTTAAAATGTGTTGTTGACTTCATGACAGACTAACACAGACTTAACGTGTGATGTCGTGAGAAAAGCAGAGTTGGTACAGAACACTATGGTGGTTCAGTAGGAGGTTTGATCCAGTGTGTTCCAGCCCCAGAAACTGGACCCTTTCGTATCCAAAAGGCAGTCTTGGTCATCTCCGGTATTTAAGAGTAGTACCTGATAGAATGTCAGTTCATCACTCCTGTGGCAGGTGACTTACTCCTCTAGCTTTGTGAAGATTTGAGCTGTAAGTACAAGCACGCACTTCTTCCTGTACTGAGAGCAGAAAGGTCTCTTGATAGTCACTTCAAGAGGAATGTCAGTTCTTTGTGGAGTAAACTTTTTACCTGAAGCCATGGGAAGTACACCTTGATTGTGGGAGAAAGAATTGCGAACAACTTGAAGAAAATCTTTTTTTTTTTATAAAGATTTTATTTACTTATTTGACAGAGAGAGACAGCAAGAGAGGGAACACAAGCAGGGGGAGTGGGAGAGGGAGAAGCAGGCTTCCTGCGGAGCAGGGAGCCCGATGCGGGGTTCGATCCTAGGACCCTGGGATCATGACCTGAGCTGAAGGCAGATGCTTAACGACTGAGCCACCCAGGCGCCCCTTGAAGAAAGTCTTTTGAATACCATACGTACAAAGTTAAGGAGTGATGGCCTCCAGGAGCATGGTGACTGGATAGACGCAAGCCCCACCCGCTTCTTAAAAATCATCATGAGAATAGTACTAAATAAAAGGACACATTCAGAAGATCAGGCCCTGGAGGCTTTCTTTCTTTCTTTTTTAAAGATTTTATTTATTTATTTGACGGAGAGAGAGGGAACACAAGCAGGGGGAGTGGGAGAGGGAGAAGCAGGCTTCCCGCTGAGCAGGGAGCCAGATGCGGGGCTCGATGCGGGGCTCGATGCGGGGCTGGATCCCAGGACCTTGAGATCCTGACCTGAGCCGAAGGCAGACGCTTAACGACTGAGCTACCCAGGCGCCCCTGGAGGCTTTCTTGAAACTAAAGTTTGTTGAACCAAAGTCACACTTGGTGTTCTGGTTAGGAATTCATTTTTAGAATCCAGTTCTGTCAGAGAAGGCAATTAAATAACATTTGCCTGATGAATGATAAACACGTTAGTACTCTCTGTGTTGTCCAATATCAAAATTAAAAAATAAAATTATAAACTTATCCTCCTCTTAAACTTTACATAGCACCTCATGCCCCTTTATTGTGATGATAAACAGTTCTTTTGCTTTGAGGGGCTTAGTTTCTGATGGGGCTTTTCATAAATAAATTTATTAGGTTTTTCTTGTAATTCAGTGTTTATTTTTTATTTTTTCTTGCTCAAACTTTTGCCCGCTAATTTTAGCACACATCAGTAGATGTTGTCTCCACCATTTATTACTGCGAGGTGTTTGGTGATTGTTTTCCTCTTTCCTTCTACATTTATTAACTGAATTCTGTGAGAAGAGATTTTTCTTCTCTCTCATTTATATATTGGTCATTTATATAAGTATGGAGACACAGATATACGTTTTACCATATACATTAAAGTCCACTACTATCATTATTGCATAACCGCACTCCAGTCATAAGAGAATATTGGAAAAACCCAAATCGAGGAGCAGAATCCAGAATATAAAAGACAAAGGTGGGGGAACTGTTATAGGTTGGTGTGGATTAGGAAGAAATAGTAATTAAATGCAGTGTTGGATCCTGGATGGGCTCCTAGAACAGGCAAAGATCATTAGTATAAGAATCGGTGAATTTCTAATAAAGTTTGTAGTTTAGTTAGTAATGTTATGCCATTGTTAATTTCCTGATCTTGCTAATTGTATTCTGGTTATGGAGGGGGCAGTGGAGTAAGAGAAGGGATAAGGAAACTCATGTATCCTTTCTGCAAATTTGTCTAAAATTAATTCAAAGTAGAAAGTTCTAAAACTCCGTGTGAAGAATAATATTAAGTGATTAACAGTCCAAGTGGTATAGCTATGGTGAACCTTGTGAAAGTGGTGGGGGAGCATCTCTGAGACATTGGTGTAGCGGGTAGTCGAGTTGGAGGGGAAGGGGAGGGCTTCATGCCCCAGTCCCCTTTCTTCGCTCCTCCCTCTGCAGGTGCATCAAGATAGAGGTCCTCCCTTGTTCCCTCCTTGACCTTCCATCCTCTGTGCCTCGTCACTGCATAATATGGAGAGGATGTGGTTGCTTTTCCCCACCTTTGTGGTCACATTCCCACTGGTTTCTGCTGTAACTAACGGTAGGCTTATGTTATAGATTGCTCTGCTGGCTTAGGCAGGATTTTGCTCTGGGGATCTGTTTAAAGACTTCTCTCTACAGGTGGGTTTAGCATGTGAAGAGCACCTTGGGGTTGGAGGAGCTGGTCTGTCCATCTAAGCAGTCATTCTTCCTGGGAGGAATTGGGAATTGGGCTAACCAACAGTTATAAGGGTGACTGATTATGTAAGGAGTACTGATGAGATTTGTAATAGTACTTACAACATTTTTGGAATTGTCGACTTATTGAGGGTGTTTAGAACACTGGTATTATTGGGCGCCTGGGTGGCTCAGTTGGTTAAGCGACTGCCTTCGGCTCAGGTCATGATCCTGGAGTCCCTGGATCGAGTCCCGCGTCGGGCTCCCTGCTCGGCAGGGAGTCTGCTTCTCCCTCTGACCCTCCCCCCTCTCATGTGTTCTCTCTCATTCTCTCTCTCTCAAATAAATAAATAAAATCTTTAAAAAAAAAAAAAAAAGAACACTGGTATTATTGATTTGTCTGGCCAGTATTCTGATTTTGGTGGCACTAACTGTTGGTAGGAAGATGTAGGTCTTTCTGATGTCAGCCTCAATAGATAAGTGATTTTACATTCTATTCTCTTAATTTATCATGACTTTTTTTTTTCAACTTTAAAATCTTTCAAGCTTCAGATTTCCCAGTTGTACCTTTATTCTTTCTAAATTTAATCCTTCGATCATTATATTAGGCACAATGCTAAATATCAGGACTATGAAGAATAAGACATAGGTCTTATTCTGAAGGAATTTATAATTTATTGAAGGAGAAACAAATACAATTAAGGTTACCTTTACTCTTTCCTCTCTCCAGGTGCACTAAGATAAAAAATGTTTTTCTCTTTAAATAGACACTCCATTATGTCTGTAAGTGATAAAATCCTAGAGCCTTTGTTGGGCACAGAAATCCAAACCCTGCTAAATATTTAGTATTACCATGCTTGTGTGGTTTGAGCTTGGTTTGCAGGGGAGCAGCCTGGGTGTCTCTTCCTGTCGGGCGTGCGCCCTGCAAGGCTGCTTCCGCTCGGACGGCACATGCGTCAGAGCCTGCTCTTCCCTGCTTAGGGGCCTCACCCGCTCTCTGTTCTTACTCTGATCATTCATTACTTGCTGCTTTAGCTGATACAGTTCAAGGTTCATTTTCTTATTTTCTGCCCTGAGGCTAAAATGCACTCTTCTGCAGAATAATCCTACCCACACGAGCACTCTGGCTGGCGTGCTGGAGAGTGACCTGCAACATTTTGGAGGCAGCGTCTTTGTAGAGGAGACCTATGTAGCCTCCATGATTTTGACTAGTGCACATGACACAGTCATTTTCTGCGCGGTGAGTTGTAAGCCCTATGTGCTAAGTACACTTCCACGAACGTCTTATGTGCCAAGGCAATCTCGTTACATTGGTGAACTCACCAGTTTATCATGTGGAGGAGTAAGAGAGATTGTGGTCTTCTAGGGAGAGCTTCTCCCTCATGGGAGAGAGGACATTTAAGTGGAGTCTCACCTAAGATGAGCGGTGCTTGCTACGCGTGTGTTTTGGGGTCAAGAGGGAAGGAAAGCCAGATTGGGCAGACGGAAGCAGGGCATTTGAAGCTTGAAGGACAGTTGGAGGGAGAGATGCACTTGAGGCAGCATCAGGGGATGGTGCAAGAGAAGTTGTCGGGAGAAAGAGGAGGAAATGTTCTGACCATAATGTTCCTGTGATAAGGCAGTGTTTGAACTTGATCCCTTAGAGCACATTGGTGGTTCTCAAATTAGGTCCTCAGAGAGGCTAACATGGAATAGACAATAAGGACAATGTAATAGGTTTTGCATAAATTGGGTTAATTTAAATAACTGAGCATTGAGAAGAGATGATTCTTACATTTGTTAGTCCCTCAGACCTCTCAGTGGCACTGAATTGTAAGTGATTGTCCTCTCCTTCCCATCCATCCTGCTGTGAGACAGGCTCCACAGCCAGCAGTAGAGCTCTCAGGTTCCCACGTGACTCTTCCACGGACGGCTGCCGAGTCTGGTTCCTCCCCGGTCCTGCTACGTTGTGTTCTGCCCCTCTGCTGGGAAGCTTTCCCATCTTGTCATCCTGCTGAACATGTCCTTCCTAGTTGCCTTTCAAATTTACCTTTTCTTCTGAGCGTTCTCTTGTCGCGGAGGCAGAATAGGTCTCCTGTCCCCACGCTTATGCCCGGTGCATGCCTCTGCACGGGGGGCAAAGGCTGGGTCTGTCCCGGTCAGGCTTTCCCGCTGGTGTCCAGAACTCTGGTACCAGGTGTGTACTCAGTAAACAAGCTTCTTTTCTCTCCCACCAGACTATGAACTCCTTGGGAGCAAATGCCTCACTTACTTTTAAAATCTCTAGTGCCTGGCATGATACGTGATTCACTAAATATTTGTTGAATGGATAAATGCACCCCCTGTGCCTCATTTGAATGCTTTTTGAATGGATACATTCTTCAAGATGGGGAACATACAAGAGGCTCTGGTTCTGATCTGGAATTTGGTTACATGTTTAGGGGCTGCATATTGATAATTTACATCATGTATAGACATCGATTATGCACTCTTGTCACACTTTTCTCTCTGTGCTGGGCTGACTTTTCATGGTAGCCTTTTTGTCCTGATCTTTTTGATTGCTTAGTTTGCCTTTTCTAGACATTCTGTGTCCCGTGGTTCTCAACACCACCTGCTCCCCATGTTTTCTTGTCAAATTTTGAAGATCAAAACTTTTTTTTCTGTGGCCTCCCTCTCCCTTCCTTTCTGATATATCTTTCAGATTACTCATGTATAATGAAGACAAAGAATTGTTTAAATCTCCCAAAATGTAAAATAATAATGTTCTTTTTCAAAGTAAATAGCATACTGCTTAGTGGGTTTTAAGCTCTAGGCCATCTGAGTTCAGATCCTGTATCTACCACTTTCAAACCTCACTTTCCTCATCTGTAAACAGGAAAAATAATAGTA
Source organism: Leptonychotes weddellii (assembly GCF_054177405.1). Taxonomy (NCBI): domain Eukaryota; kingdom Metazoa; phylum Chordata; class Mammalia; order Carnivora; family Phocidae; genus Leptonychotes; species Leptonychotes weddellii. The sequence continues at coordinate 1,391,723 of NC_138380.1, read as the reverse complement.
CTTCCCTCATAGGCTAGTTTTGAGGAATACGTGAATTAACCAAAGCCAAGGGCTTAGAATGTTGCTTAGTGGGTGGACAGAAGCCTTCAGTCCCTGTTAGTTTTCTGTGTGTGGCACACGTGGCCTCCTCTGCTGTCTTCCTCTGCTAGGGCACAGTAGACGGGTGCAGACGAGTCCATGTTGGCGGTAGATGGTGCTCCCGTTCAGTCGGCTTTGAAGTGTGTCCGACTGGACGTAGGGGATTGGTCACCTCTCCCTGTAGACCATTTTCTTTTGTCTGCAGAGTATTTAAGGGGCATGAGTACGCTTTGAAAGGCCTTATTAGCATTTTCAAAAATACGATTTTATTGTTGAAATTACATATCGGGTGTGTGTGTGCGTGTATCCATTATTTTGTATTGGCTTGCTATACTTTATTTTTTTGAAATGAATTTGTCTTTTAAGTAGGAAACGTTACAGCCCTTGAGCACAGGTGCATATTGACCTTCACATTTGTATGATGTCCTGTGTCCAGGGATTTGGATTTACAAGTAATCAAAAGTTAAGAATATTCACCCTCAGCACATCCAGCATTGCCCCTTGTGCTTTCGTGGCTCCTCCCATACCATGAGCTTCAAACTTAAAATAGAATTTCTAAGAAATTCCAGTATTCAGTTAGACTCTAAGTGTGCTTTTTGATCCTGAGTACCTATTTTGATTTTTAAAATATTGCAACCTAAGTACTGTGTTGCAGGTATCCAAAGTGCTTTTCAACTGTTACGGTTATGCCATCCTTTAGACTGCCGTGTTTGACTTAAAGGAAATGTTCGTTCAGTCATTTCGTAAGTATGTGTTGAATACCTACACGTGCCAGATGTTGAAGCAGATGAAAGCAACAGTGCGGTCAGGGAAAATGAGGTACTTGAGCCTGTGCGGCTTTTAGATTAGCGAGGACTAGGAGCTTATCTGTGTGTGGAAGTAAGTGTAATGGCTGTTTTGCCAGCATGTACCATGTTTTTAAGGTAAAATGTTGGTTTGTTGAATTTCAGAGAAATTTTTTTTATTCACTTAGCCAACATAGACAGTACATCATTAGTTTTAGGTGTAGTGTTCAATAACTTATCACTTGCATATAACAAACCAGTGCTCATCACATCACGTGGCCTCCTTAATGCCCATCCCCCAGTTACCCCATCCCCCCACCCTAATTTCAAACTTAAGTGTATTTTTTCATAGTTGTAACAGTGTATATTATTTTAAGTAATCTTAGCTTTTTAGCTCTAACCAAATAATGGACATATATTAAATCTGATCAAATGGAGATAGAAGGAAAGGAAAGTATAGACACAAACATACCAGTTCTATTCATAAATAAGGATACTGGCTAGAAATTTTTATCTAGAAGCTTTCCCGAATTCTGACCATCATACCTTTGCACTTTTTACTTTAAATTTTCCATTCCCCCTTCTCCTTTTAATTAAAATTTAAAAGAAAATATTTTTCTGACCTTGGTCATGTGATAAAGGCTTTTTATTTGAAATTCAAGAAATGAGATTATTTGTAGTGGGAAATATTTGGAGGATTTCTTTTCCTTTCTTTTTTTTAAGTAAGCTCTGTGCCCAATGTGGGGCTCAAACTCATGACCCCGAGATTAAGAGTTGCATGCTCCATTGACTGAGCCAGCCAGGTGCCCCGGATTTATTTCTTTGGCTTTAAATTTTGTCAGTGAGAGGGTGCCTGGGTGGCTCAGTTGGTTGGGCGACTGCCTTCGGCTCAGGTCATGATCCTGGAGTCCCAGGATCGAGTCCCGCATCGGGTTCCTTGCTTGGCAGGGAGTCTGCTTCTCCCTCTGACCCTCCTCCCTCTCATGCTCTCTGTCTCTCATTCTCTCTGTCTCAAATAAATAAATAAAATCTTTAAAAAAAAAAAAAAAATTTTGTCAGTGAGAAACTTTTCATTCTGCACACTGTTTATTCACATACCAATGTATAATTTTAAATTGGCTTAATTACTTGCCTTCTGACACTCTTTTGATGTTGTGTTTGTTTTTGTTAAGAGATCTGTGTATTCATTTTTATAATGATTCATATATAATGTCTTGGACTGTTAATTTTCTTTTGGATTACATTTATAAAAATAAAATGCCCATACACTATAGACTTGAACAGTTCTGGGGGAAGGAGGGTTATCTTTAAGTATTCTTATTTCATTTGAAATGTTTAAGTTTCCCATTTATTACTTTGGTTCCTTCTACATACCAGTAATTTTGTTCAAAATTTAGTTTTATGATGAAAAGAGAATTTTTTGAAATTCAGTAACAATACTGAATTTTGTTTCATCAAAAATTCATCAAAATGAATTCATAAAAAATCAAAATTTTATTGAGGTAATTATAGGCTTATGTGCAGCTGTTAGAAATAATACAGAAAGATCCCTTGTTCACATTGCCTGATTTCCCCTGGGGGGGTTATATTTTGCAAAACTGTAGTATGATAATCACAACCAGGATATTGACATTGATATAATGCACTGATATTATTCAGATATTCCCAGTTTTACTTGAACTCTCTTGTGTGTGTAAAGAAATCAGATTTTATTCTTAGAAAACTACTGAAATACTAACTTTAATTAGGTCTGTGATCTGGCGGGGGGCTCTTTAACCTCTTGTGCCTCAGATTTCTCATTAAGTCAGAATGTTTGTATGATCTTTAGAATCCTTTTTTGGTCAAGACATTGTATAATTTTTGTTTGAGAGTATTTTAGAATTTGAAATTAGCCTTCTTTATCTTTTCTCTTTTTGTGTTTAGGAAGAAAAGGCTTCTCTTTTACATCGTACTCAGGAAGAAAGAAGAAAGAGAGAGGTAAAAACAGTTTTGTAATAGTCTCTTTAAATAAGCATTTTTCCATAGCATTTAAATAAGTCTTGGCTTTACTGTCATACAGGTGTATAGATATATGTATGTTTTTTGTGACATAACATATATATTTTTATGTATATTAAACTTCAGAAGCATTTCTGGATTTTTTGGATTTTATAATAAGTAATTTATTCTGGAACCAGTGTGGAAAAAGATGGACTAAAAGGGCAGTTTCCAGAATAGGGGGGGAGGGGGGACAGGCTTTTACAAAGTTCACTTGCTTGCTTATGATAACGGTTTCCAGAAGATCTAGACAGACTTAGTATATCATGTTCATGTTTTGCCAAGCAAAAGAAGAAAACTCACTGTTTAGGCAAATATCTTAACTATTTGTGAAGAAGATAAATAAACGAATGGAGCTAGTGACAGTTGTTTTATTCTTTATTTTATTTATTTATTTTTGTTTGTTTAATATATTCTTTATTTTACATTTCATCTCTCTGGTGACAATTTCTCAAAATGGCTTTATTTTGTTGATTAATCAGCAATTATGGTATTTTATGGCCTACTTTTCCAGATTTTTGTTTTGTTTTGTTTTCTAATAAATCATTTGTTCCTTTAACAAATATTAATTGAGAGCTTGATATATTCCAGGTACTGTGCTGCTTGCTGGGTATATAGATAGTGAATAAGACAGATAATGTTCTTGCTGGGTTCTAGAGCACAGATGTGAGCCGGTGATAAGTGCCATAAAGGCAGTGGAGTAGGGTGATAGTGATGGGGAATGGTGTTCAGGGAAGGACTCTCTGAGCTGGTTAGAGTTGAGCTGATAACTGAAGAATGAAAAAGAAGCTGCCTTATGGAAAGCTGGAGGAAGAGCATTCTTGGTGAAGGAAGCAGCAAATACAAAGGGTTTTAGGCAGGGTTTCTCAACCTCAGCTCTGTTGACATTTTGAACCAGATAATTCTTTGTTGTAGGGGCTTATCCTGTACATGGAAGGGTGGTTAGCAGCATCCATGGCCTCTACTCTACCCACTAGATGCCACAGCACTCCCTCCCTCCAGTTGAGATAACCAAGAATATCTCCAGAAATTAACAAATGTCCCCTGGGTGGTAAAATTGCTGTCAGTTGAAAATGACTGCTCAAACAAGAAATATTTATTGGTTGGTGTCTTTCATCTTTTCTGGAAAATTCTCAGCCTTCATCTCTTGAGTAGTGTTTCTGCTCCATTCTTCCTCTCCTCTTCTTGGACTCAAGTTATGTACATATTTGACCTTTGCCTTGTGTCACATATGTCTCCTATACTCTTCTGTATATTTATCCTTTTGAGTATTTCTACTTTGGTTTGGATATTTTCTTCTGACCTAACTTCTAATTTACAGATTATCTCTTTACCAGTGTCTAATTGTTACATATATCCATTGAATGCTGAATTTCAGATTTTATTTCAGTTCTAGAATCTTCTTTGATTGTTTCATTTATTTCCCAGTTCTCTTGTCTTTTAATTTCATGAACATAATTATGGGTTATTAAAGATAATGTTTAAACTCCAGTTTTGGGACTCTAAAGGTCCCTGTCCCAGCCAGAAGGCTAGAATGCTACCAAGATTTCCTCCTTAGTGAACAACTGAATGAATAAAAATAAATGCTTTGAAAACTCATGGGACCATATATGGGTTTTTAATGAAGGGCTCTTAGAATCATCGTAGTAATGAATAGATTGGCAAACTAGGTTTAAGCTCAGGGGTTCCTTTGCTGTAACCACTTGAAGCTCAGGAAGTACACTTGGGTGACCTGATTGGTGTTCTGCCATCCTAGGATTGTGTGTGTGCGCATGTGCATTTCAAGCCTGGCAGGTGGCATTCATAGAAGACATAAAACAATGTCATGTGGTAGGATGAGTACAGGTTTTCGTGTCACACTTGGCTTTGAATTCTGACTCTCTTACGTCTTCCAGCATCACTTTATCTTCATGGAAATTTCAGCTTCTGCATCATAAAATGGGGAGTAGTAGTTGTCTAAGATGATTGTGCAATGTCTCTCTTAGGGCCGGCACATAGTAGGCTTTCAAACAGTAGGAGCTGCATTGGTTACGATGATGTGAAGAATAAATATTTTTGCTGGGTCACTGAAAATTTTAAAGACAGCCTTAATCAAAACTGGAGTTTTCTGCTTTGAGATAAGAAAAGTGGCTTTTAAAATCGATGTTTGGGTTGTCTGTATTCTTTTTATATTTAAAGCTAAAATTGTTATTATAAGTCTTACTATGCTGGTGGGATTGTGAAATGGTGTAGCCATTTTGGAAAACAGTCTGGCCATTCCTCAAATGTTAATTTCACTCCTAGGCATACACCCAAGAGAAATGAAAACCTGTGTCCACACAAAACTTTTATGTGAATGTCCACAGCAGCATTATTCATAATAGCCCAAAGTGGAAACAGCCCAAATGTCTATCAGGTAGTAAGTGGATAAACAAAATGTGAGACATCCATACAGTGAAATATTAATTGGCCATAAAAAGTAGTATAGTATTGATACGTGATAGAACATGGATGAACCTTGAAAATATTGTGCCAAGTAAAAAAAGTCAGACAGAAAAGGCCACATATTATATGATTCCATTATAAGACATGTCCAGAATAGGCATTCCCACACAGACAGAGATTTGATTAGTGGTTGCTGGGGATGGGGGAGCCAGGGCAGGGGTTGAGGAATGAGTGCTAATGGGTACAGGGGGTTTTGGAGTGGGTGATGAAAGTATTCTAAAATTAGATCATGGTGATACTTGAATTTTGAATATTTTAAAAATTGGTGAATGGTACACTTAAAAGTGAATTTTGTGGTATGTAAATTCTGTAATGTTTTTTTCTTAAGTCTTTGCTAGCTAAACGTCATTTCCCTATGACCCATTGTACCTCCCTCCTTCCATTCTGCAGGAGGAAAGACGAAGATTGAAAAATGCAATAATTATACAGTCATTTATACGAGGCTACAGAGACCGGAAACAGCAAGTAAGTTTGCTTTTAAACTGAGAAAGAATTAGGCATGCCAGAGCTTATTTTAAATATGGCCTCGGGGCGGGGGGGGGGCGCCTGGGTGGCTCAGTCGTTAAGCGTCTGCCTTCGGCTCAGGTCGTGATCCCAGGGTCCTGGGCTCGAGCCCCGCATCGGGCTCCCTGCTCCGCGGGAAGCCTGCTTCTCCCTCTCCCACTCCCCCTGCTTGTGTTCCCGCTCTCGCTGTGTCTCTCTCTCTGTCAAATAAATAAATAAATAAATAAATAAATAAGGCCTCGGAGTCTTAGAAGTGGAATCCATTTTGTGGGTATTTTAGTACACCTGTGTAATCAAAGCTAATGTTGATAATAGTGTTTTCCCCAATAATTAATTTTAGTAGTTTATATTTACATAAAGATTTATAGACAGGGGAGTTTTGAGGTGATTTTTAAATAATAAAATAGCAACCTGGGCCGCAGCTAAAGGTGGAAGTGTTGGAAGCGTCTTTGGGGGATTGAAGGGTCTTCATTCCATCCCAAGTTTTCTGGGTTTCATTTCACCTTTCCGCGAGAACGGTCCGAATGGCGCGGGCAGCGGAACCCAGACTGGGAGCCCCACCCCCCCACCGCCGCGCAGCCCCGCCCCCGCCCGCCGCGCAGCCCC
>NC_138380.1:1376592-1385129 GCF_054177405.1 Leptonychotes weddellii | reverse complement strand
CCTGGGATCGAGCTCCCCACTGGGCTCCCTGCTCAGCGGGGAGCCTGCTTCTCCCTCTCCCACTCCCCCTACTTCTGTTCCCTCTCTCGCTGTCTCTCTCTGTGTCAAATAAATAAAATATATATATATGTATATATATAAGAAAGAAAAAGTAGAATACTGTCTTGATCCATCCACCATCTAGCCAGTACTCAGTGTCCATAGTCATCAACACCCATCTCACCCAGAGCCCTCCATACCTGTGCCTTCCCTTCCGTCACTGTGACGGGCATCCTAAATATTCTTGCATGTTATCTGTAAATACTCGAAATCTCTAACATACAGGGTCTCGCTTTTAAAACATCCCAAATATAACTATAAGAATGTCAAACATAGGCTTCTAATGTTATCAGTGATGAGGAACGGCTTTGGAAAATACTGATGGGTGTGTAGATGAATCAACTTTTTAAAAATGCAACTTGTTATTGTGTCCATTTTCTCAGGAAATATTAAGAGATGTCTTATGTAATTATTAGATTAAAAATGTACTTATTCTTAGGAATTCTTGTTTACTCGTAACAGAAATTTCAAATTATATTGGAAGATGGTGTAAAATGAGAAGTCTTCCGTACTACAACCATACATACTACAAAGATCCCCATAAGAAATATAAATACAGGAACAGTTTATTGCTTATCTGCTGTTTGGCTTTAAAATGAATGCAACATTCCTTCCTGAGTTGAGCTAGGCTGGAACCTAAGAACTTTCCATAAACTAGGTCCAATCTAGAGAGGCAGTAAAAGTGGCTTCATCTGCCCATTCTAGACTTTCCTTAAGTGTAGCCTCTTTCCAGGCTTTCTATCTGAAGTTCATGAAAAAATGAATCAGAGAAGTACAGTAGCAGATAATCAGGCTTGCTTTCTGGAACAGGCCATCACCATCTTTGTGTACTCAAGTCTTACAGATTGAGATTTGACTAAGGAGCACCGACGTGTGGGTGCCGTGGGGGGGTGCCAGTCATTTATGCCAGTCATTATGTCATAAGATAGTACAGAAAGCACCCCTTTCCTCTGGAGAACTGCTCCTGCCATGCTCCTGTGTGAGGGTCCGTCTGTGGTCCCCACACGGCTGCTTCAGCAGAATTCACGTACGTTTGCCGCCAGGCCTTAAGCAAAACAAAGCAAAGTGCTCCTGTGCGGATTCTGAAACCCTAAATAGAATTAAATGTCATCAAACCTGGTTAATAGAACAAAAGTGAACTTGAATGTTTATTCAGTTTGCAAGCAAAAATGCAAGAACGACAAATTAATCGTGTGGGGAAAGAGGCCCTCTGCCCCAGTCTTCCATGCTCCCTAATTCCCTCCCAGGAGTAAGCATGATGCCACTTTTGTGTTTTTCTAAGATGCTTCTTGCAAAGCTAGGTATATATGGCTGTATCTTCTGCATTTCCTCCCTTTATTTTTTATTATTATGACTTTAAATTATGGTCTCGGGGCGCCTGGGTGGCTCAGTCGTTAAGCGTCTGCCTTCGACTCAGGTCATGATCTCAGGGTCCTGGGATTGAGCCCCGTATCGGGCTCCCTGCTCCGCAGGAAGCCTGCTTCTCCCTCTCCCACTCCCCCTGCTTGTGTTCCCTCTCTCGCTGTCTCTCTCTCTCTGTCAAATAAATAAAATCTTTAAAAAATAAAAAATAAATTATGGTCTCTGCTAAAATAGTGTACTCTGATTATATTTAATTATTCTGGAGTTCATAATTGCCTCACTTTTGTTTAACTTTTTTTGAGTCTCTTGATGAAGTTGCCCTCTACTTTTGACAGTACTATAAAGTGCTGCTCAGGATAATTGTCCATGATCAAAGATGTCAGCTAGTCTGATGCTCTGTTTCCCTGGAGCTAATCTTCTTGGATTCCAGGAAATTCTTGTGTCATTATCTTGGGAAAATCACTTGCTTTGCTTCAGTTTTAGATCCTCCCTCCTGATTCCATTATCTTTTTGCTTTCTTGGTTTACTCCCTCATTTTATTGATACATATTCTCAGCTGACTTCCCAAGAAAGAATGAATAAGATGTTTTTAAAACTTTACTCATCTGCATTTAGTAAATAGTAACAAAAAGTTAGGCAAAGTAAGTGTTTAATGTACAACTTTTTGGATGTTATTGGTACATTTGTCAAGGTTGTGAAATACAGTATCAAAACACAGTCCAGGATTGCCTGGCTGGCTCAGTCGCTTAAGCGTCTGACTCTTGGTTTCGGCTCAGGTTGTGATCTCAGGATGGTGAGATCAAGCCCCACGTCGGGCTCCACGCTCAGCACAGAGTCTGCTTGAGATTCTTTCTTCCTTCCTCTGCTCCTCCCCTTGAGCTCTCTCTTCTCTCTCTCAAATAAATAAAATCTTCAAAACACAGTCCAGAGAATGTTTAAGTAAAGTATCACTACTGCTTTGAGGTTTTTTTTTTTATTTCATAAGCAACTTGAAACAATTACTTGGTTAATATATTGACAGCCTTATTCTTGAAGTTCCTACAGTTGCCCTTTAGATTTTTATGTTTAGTTACTGTACATGCTATTTTTACTTGTTAAGATAGCATGCAATTTAGAATGAACTACATGTCAGATAGTACAGAAAGTATTGTATCCTGTTGGTTCCTGAGAAAATATGGACAGGGTAGCTCCAAACACTTGTGATGGAGAAGATACCTTGTGTGTAGGCAAATTCGTATTTGGAATGGGTCACAGAGTTATCTCCACCTAACTTAGGATCTATTGTAATTTGTTTTATAAAACACTTCTGCATTAGTATTTTGTTTGATAACATTTTATATGAAGAAGTGCTCCTGTCAGATAACAGGCAAAGAAAGAATGTGGCACATTTGTAAGTGGCCACATTTAAGAGGGTGTCTTAATTTTAACCGGTTCTAAATGGGTCTTACAAAATGAACAAGTAACAGTCGGTTTTACAAAAATATAGTACAGAAAGTAGAAGAGCTTCCTTGTTAAGTGCTGAGTTTTCAAAATCATTTATGGTAGCTATGTCCATAGCAGATAGGCCTCCTGGGTGCAAGTTAGAAATCTTACTCAACATTTGCTAAATTCACTGCCCAGTCGTTGTGTCCAGGAGAATGGGGAGTTCTCCTCACCCTGGCACATCCTTGACTTTTTTCCAACTCTACTGAGGCATGGTTGGCAAAATTTTAAGATAGTTAAAGGGTACGCCATGATGATTTGATATATGTCAGCATTATGAAAGGATCTGTCCAGTCTCTTGTCACCTCACATACTACATACCTGAGCTTTTACTGGGCAGAGTGGGGCTGTATGATCGGTTTCCTACCAAAATTTCATGGAGTTAGGGGAGTATCCAAACGGAAAGGATGCTGGAGACACAGAGGCAAAAGGTAAAACAAAGAAACAGATATCCTTGTGCACCTTGGCATTAATACTGTATTTCTCGTGTGTTTTTACTATGGATTGCTCATTTTTGCAAATGAGCTGTTTTATTTCAGATTTAGATGAGTTTTAAGTGTACTTGTTCTAGTAATAAATTTAGAGATTTAGCTTAATACTGATTTGCTATTTTAAGATAGAAAGTCAAAGACGTGTGGTATATACTACAAAATAAAAGCTGATTTAGAAGCTTTACTTTTTATCATGTTTTGATTAAGTATCTATTTACCACTTAAGGAAATTTGGATTGTTATGTACTGTAAACAATGAGCTTTTTATGGATTGAGAGTGATCTGTATCTTTTGCTGTTTCAGATATGGATGTATCAGAACTTAATTAAACACAGCTCTCTGTTTGTCCAGCAGTTGGATGGATCTGAGCGACTTACATGTTTATTTCAAATAAAGAGGTTGATGAGCCTCTGTTGCAGGTAAATCCCATCAAGTCAGCAACTTCTCACAGATGTGGAAAGTCTTGAAGAGCTCTTTGAAGGAGTTAAGCACTTTTAGCGAGATCCATGGATTATAACACTTCTCACACTACATTTGTGGTCTTTGATTTTTCTTGTCTGTTTTTCCCTCTGTGATTGTGCATTTCTCATCTCTACAAACCCAGTGTCAGCATGCTGTTGGGCAAGTAATAAGTACTCCAAAGGAAGTGTAAGCTGTTGTCCTGTCTATCCTCAAGTCATGCCTCTTTTCAGAGACCTCTAGTACTAGAACAGAGTGGCTCAAACACCATAGTGAAGGAGAGTCGTTTGGGATGACATTTGCCATGCAGTAAGTATGTGAATACTTTTTGTTTTGGTTTGTTTTTACAGGTTATTGCAAAACTGTAATGATGACAGTTTGAATGTTGCACTTCCAATGAGGATGCTTGAGGTGTTTTCATCTGAGAATACTTACTTGCCTGTTTTACAAGACGCTAGCTACGTGGTGTCCATCATTGAACAGATTTTGCACTACATGATTCAGAATGGTAGGTAGCAGGTGGGGCTGGGGCTTTGCGTAGGCAGGATGCTCTGTAGAGCTTGCACACGCGCTCTAAACACCCAGAGTGACTGTGACGGGGCACTGCTGCGGGGAGCACCTGCTGGAGGCACGAGTGCTGACGTTTGTCCTCAGCTCTCCATACCCTAAACGTCTGGAAATGTGGTCCACTCTAAAGCAAATGCATGCTTCCAGAAACTGTTGTGGGGGCTTCGCTTATGCGTATCTGCAGCAGCTGGTCCTCATGTCAGTGAGCCAGCGGCCGTGTCCCCAGTGGGAGGAGCAGTAAATAGTGCTGCAGCGACGAGAGACAAGTCAGCGGGATAGCCGGTCTCAGTCAGAAGTAATCTCAGTCTTCACATCAGTTCAGCAGAGGAGAGGAAGAGATTGAGTCGGAGTTTTCTTTCCGACTGGGTGTTAAAGCTCTTACACGTTGGCACTCTTCTGATAAGGACTGCGTTGTGTAAGGTATAATCTAGGTCTGAAATTCCTCTGAGGACACATTAGTGACTATGAAATACACAGGATTTCTAAAACTTTTATGATGAGTTAAGCTGTGTACAACAAAAATTTAAAAATCTGACTCCCAGGGCACCTGGGTGGCTCAGTCATTAAGCATCTGCCTTCAGCTCAGGTCATGATCCCGGGGTCCTGGGATCGAGCCCCACATTGGGCTCCCTGCTCCGTGGGAAGCCTGCTTCTCCCTCTCCCACTCCCCCTGCTTGTGTTCCCTCTCTCACTGTGTCTCTCTCTGTCAAATAAATAAATAAAATCGTTAAAAATAAAAATAAAAATCTGACTACCAGTAATCTCACAGCTAGGAAGTCAAACACTTCAGGGCTTGGACTTCAGAAGTATTAGCATTAAAAAATAACTGTGTTATTTGTTATAAGAGGGGCTATAGGTGGTTCTGGAAGGCAGGAGTCACTGGTAAAGCCATAAATAAGTTTCTTTTTGTTTTCCAGAGGTGATGGACTAATGTAGGCTAAACGTAGCTAATTTAATCCCCAATACTAGAACTGTAAAAATTAAATTCGCATACATCTCAACCTTAGCTTTTGGCTTAGGTTTAAAATAAAGGGGGTGGGTAGGCCTGGGTGGCTCAGTCGGTTAAGTGTCTGCCTTGGGCTCAGGTCATGTTCCCAGGGTCCTGGGATCGAGCCCCACGTCGGGCTCCCTGCTCAGTGGGGAGTCTGCTTCTCTGCCCCTCACATCGCTGTGCTTTCTCTCTCTCTCAAATAAATAAATAAAATCTTTTTTTAAAAAAAAAAGAAACCTATTTTAGTTTGTTGAAAAATTAGGGAGTCAACTAAAAGTAAATTGAAATTTGTGGGATTTGATCTTTTAAAAAACAAAGTAATGATAATTAGAAATCATCCTTTGTATCAGTTGATGCATTATTGTGTATATTGATTTAAGGCTGAGCAATCATGAGAATTTTTACTTTTCTTGTTTTCTAAAAGTGTAAAGAACGTAACTAAGAAATGCATTATTTTGAAATGTGTCTAGAAGTAGAAAGTGTGTCACGATCTTGCGGTGAAACTGCCGCTTCTGGCACCTTCTGTGGGGACACGTGGTGATGCCACAGCTCCATGCGGTGCTCAGGGCTCCCCGCGACAAGTGTGGCCCCCGTCTGTCCCATGCACCATTACTGTTGACTCTACTCCTGTGCTGTACTTTCATCTCCGTGACTTACTGACCTCACTGGAAGTTTGTTCCTCTTAATTCCATTCACCTGTTTCTCCCCGGCATTAGGAGTCTATAAAATTTGGCAGTGTTTACTAATTATAGGTTGTATTATTATACAGTATGTGCTGTGACTTAACATGAAGCTTTTTAACAAATGCAGCGGAACTTCATACTCTAGTCATGCTGTCAGGTAGTCTGTTCAATACGTACAGAGATTGATGTTGACATATTAACGGTATCATTTTTTTAAGATTTTATTTATTTATTTGACATAGAGAGAGCACAAGCAGGGGGAGCGGCGGGCTGGGGTGAAGCAGGCTCCCCTGCTGAGCAGGGAGCCTGATGCGGGACTCGATCCCAGGACCTTGAGATCATGACCCAAGCTGAGGGCAGATGCTTAACAGAATGAGCCACACAGGCACCCCATAATATTTTTAAAATTCTTGATGTATTCTCTATACTGTCCTTTTTTTCTTTTTTTCCTTAATCTCCGTGACTTACTGATTTTATGGCTGGAGGTTTGTACCTCTTCATCCCCTTCATCTGTCTCACCCACTTCCATCTTCTCAGTCTCATAGCAAAAGAGCTTTCAAGGGTCTCTGTTGAGTTTCACTAGTGATCAAAATACATGAGGTTGGAGTTGGAGTTACAAAGTAGGTGTAAAGATAGAGGACTGAATAGTCAGGGTTTAGTGGTCATGACTCAGGTACAGATTGTGGTGGCTGTCTGACCAGATGGGGGCCGCAGTTGTGGGGCGATGATTGGATCAGTAGGGGTGGAAGCTGGCCCAGGCCGTTTGAAAGGATTCACCTGAGGCAGAACAAAGAGGATAGAAATGAGCAGAGGCTGGAGGCAGTGGGTGGGGCCTGTTTATAAACGGGGAAGGTGAGGACATCTGGGGACATATGGAATTTTCTCCCTTTTTGGTAACTGTGCCTGGTTGTAAGGAGCCCATTGGTCCGTTAGGACCTATGGCTATTTCGAGGTGGGTTGTGTCCGGGCCTGTCTGTGTTCGGCCAGAGCCTCGTGCTCTGATCAAGTTTCCATGGCTCAAGCCTGTTGCCTAAAAGCGGCCTCTTCATAAATTTGTGTAGGACTGTTTTCAGAAAGTAAACCAAATGGATTGTGTTTTTAATGTGCGCTACCAAATGTGTCTGGACAAACTACACCTGAAGATTGTTCTTGGGTGGCTCAGTCGTTAAGCGTCTGCCTTCGGCTCAGGTCATGATCCCAGGGTTCTGGGATCGAGCCCCACGTCGGGCTCCCTGCTCAGTGGGAAGCCTGCTTCTCCCTCTCCCTCTGCCCCTGCTGTATTCCTTCTCTCGCTGTGTCCCTCTCTATCAAATAAATAAATAAAATCTTTAAAAAAGGTGGGGGGGGGGCAAATATATTTAAAAGACTGTAGGGTTTGGATCATTGGTGATGCCAGAGTTAATGTTTACTGCACACCTTGCAATCCCATTAAAAGTTTAGTAAGGTCATAAAAGTTGTTGCTTCAGCTTGAATTCCCTGGTGCCCATATTTTGGTCTCCAAAGCCATCATTTCCTCTAAAAGGAATGAAAAGGCTGGTGGGTGCCAGGTCCTGGCTCCAGGTCAGGAGATGAGGACAGGTGAGTCTGGAGATGCTCTTCATGAGCGGTGGAGCTCAGGGGCCTGCCCACAGCCTACCCCATTGCCCAAAGACAGGACAGTGTGAGAATTAGTGAGGATAACCACTGCAGTAAATTGAAATATGTCTGTTTAAGTCCATGAGTTCAACATGCTTTTTAAAAACCACAAAACTAGTTAAATACTTGAAGGATGCTTAAGAGGCAAATGAAAACCATCACAATGTATGGGCCTTACTTAGATCCTGATTCAAGCAAACTAGTTAAATAAAATTTATAGCAAGAGAGAGTTGGAGACTTGAACACTGACTAGATGCTTGTGATAGCAAGGAATTATTGTTAATTTAATTTAGCTGTCATAATGGTATTTTTAAGAAAAATAAAGTCCTTTGATGACACACTGAAATCATTATATTTTAGATTTGCTTCCCAATGAATGGAGGAGTGGGTGATGGGTACATGGAGTATATATACCATTTCAGGCTACTTATGTATTTAACTTTTCCTTAATAAAAAAGTTGAAGGGGCTCGCAGCTGGCTTAGTCGGTAGAGCATGTGACTCTTGATCTCGGGATCGTGAGTTCGAGCCCCACGTTGGGTGTAGAGATTACTTTAAAAAATTAATAAACTTGGGCGCCTGGGTGGCTCGGTTGGTTAAGCGACTGCCTTCGGCTCAGGTCATGATCCTGGAGTCCCAGGATCGAGTCCCGCATCGGGCTCCCTGCTCGGCAGGGAGTCTGCTTCTCCCTCTGACCCTCCCCCCTCTCATGTGCTCTCTCATTCTCTCCCTCTCAAATAAATAAATAAAATCTAAAAAAAAAAAAAAAA
>NC_138380.1:1267221-1376492 GCF_054177405.1 Leptonychotes weddellii | reverse complement strand
TCTAACAATAACTTTTACATGGATGCTATTTTACATATAGACTTCAAAGTCAAATTTTTACTTTATTAATGTGACTCAATTTAAAGAAAAGTTTTACTATTTCTGTTTGGCTTGTATCCCAATATAAATTTATAATTCTGATGGTCTGGTTATTTTCCTGTCTTCTAGTAGCTATTGAAAGATATAAAGACATGGTAGAGTTTTCTCAATAGGAAATGCACAAAATCAGTTAATTTCAAGGCAATTTAGTTGATACTGAATGCTTAACTTCAATTAATTTAGAAAAGAATATTTCATAAGTTAATTTTAATCGGTGATTTTATGAACAGTATGTTTTGATAAAAGCTTCCATTTTTCTTTCAGGCAACAAGTTTTTAGCGCCTTCACTGAGGAGTTGTTGGCAGCACCTTTTACAGATCAGATTTTTCATTTCATCATTCCAGCCTTAGCGGATGCACACACTGTTTTCCCTTACGAGCCCTTCCTGAGCGCACTGTTGTTCCCAGAGAGCAGGCGCTCCAAGACGAGCAGTGGGGCACCGTGGCTCTTCTTCTTTGTCTTAACTGTTGGCGAGCATTACCTGGGTATGAGATAAAAGACGTGTTCTACTTGAACTCGTATTTACATAGTACTGGCAGATAGAAGTCAAAAGAGAAGCAAATCCAGTGCCAGGTGTATGTTGTCAAGGTGGCCCCTGGGGGAGGGGGTGGATTTCTTGTAAGAGTGTATTTGCTAAAGGTCTGTGTCCTAGACAGTGGGGAAAGTTTCTAGGCACATAAAAAAGTCCCTATTCAGCGACGCCTGTCTGGCTCCATCAGTGGAGTATGTGACTCTTGATCTCCGGGTTGTGAGTTTGAGCCCCACCATGGGTGTAAAGATTACTTAAAAAAAAAAAGGCTTGATTCAGGTACATGTTACCAGGCCACACAGATTAAAAAGAATTTTAAAGTTGAATGGGAGAACTCCTGTGAGTGCAGGGATGTTATCCCCACTTATGCTAAACTTCTAATGTGTGCCTATTCTAGAATTATAGCGTCTTTCTCTGATGTATTTTAATACATCTGTACATGAGTTGTTAGAATTTTGATAATAAGATGTGGTCAGAAATGTTTCTCTGAATATAAGAAAAATGATACCTGAGTTTTCTAGTTTTTGTTTGATCATTTCTAATGAAATACTACAACTGACTGTTTTACAAAGGGACCCTCTCTGAGGAAGGACTGCTGGTGTATTTAAGAGTACTCCAGACCTTTCTCTCTCAGCTACCAGTTTCACCTGCCGGCACGAGCTGTCAAGATTCGGCCAGTGACTCAGAAGATGAGGGTGAAGAGGCCGATAAGCAGCCGAGCGCTCCGGTAAGCTCCAGGGGGCCTGGGGGGTCAGTGAACGAATTACACTACATATCACTCCATCTGATTTTGAAGTCACTTTTAACTTTGTGTCCATCCTTACTTTTGGCTACATAAGTAATACATGAAAGCGTTCTTGTTGTAAAGCATTCAGACTGCAGATGAAGTCCCCTCCCTTCCTCGGCCACCCTGTTCTTTTTTTTTTTTTAATTTTTTTTTTTTGAAGATTTTACTTATTTATTTGACAGAGAGAGACACAGAGAGGGAACACAAGCAGGGGGAGTGGGAGAGGGAAAAGCAGGCTTCCCACGGAGCAGGGAACCTGATGCGGGGCTCGATCCCAGGATGCTGGGATCGTGACCTGAGCCGAAGGCAGACGCCTAATGACTAAGCCACTCAGGCGCCCCTCGTCCACCCTGTTCTTTCCAGAGATGACTGTCCTGGCGACTGGGGATTGGGATGTTCTTCCACACCTTCTCCTGCCCATCCATAGAAGTGTATGTGGGGGTACATAGTTATGTGGGTTTTTTATGCAGAGTAGACCATGCTGTATATTAATTTGTTACTTGGGAAATTTTCCTAGAAGTGAAATTGTTGGGTTTTTTAACCCAACCCATTTTTAAGAATTTTTTATCGCAACTTTGTTGAGATACACTTTACCATAAAACTCGCCCTTTTAAAGTGATGTACAGGGGCGCCTGGGTGGTTCAGTCGGTTAAGCGTCTGCCTTCGACTCAGGTCATGATCCAAGGGTCCTGGGATCGAGTCCCGCATCGGGCTCCCTGCTCTCTGGGGAGCCTGCTTCTCCCTCTCCTCCCCACTTGTGCTCTCTATCTCACTATCTCTGTCTCTCTCTCTCAAATAAATAAAAAAAATCTAAAAAAAAATAAAAATAAAGTGATGTACAGTTGAGTGATTTCTCAGTATATTCGCCTAACCGCAGCCACCACCACTCGGGTAGAGCATTGTCTGCGCAGAAACCCGCGCCCATCAGCAGCCACGCCCTCCCCTTCTCCCAGCCTCAAAGGGAAAAAAGGTTTTCTTCCGTACCCTATGTTGTGGACACCAAGTAATGTCTCCTGTTAATTTTTGGCAGTTTTGTAGATGACAAATGTTAGATTTATTTTTAAAAAATGAATATTGAGTTTATTGTAACGTATAAGCATGGTTTGCTGTGTATTTTCAAGGAATAAAAAGCTCTGCATTATACACACACATAATTTATGTGTCTTCAGTGATATATCTGCTGATTTTTCTCTTAATTACACAATTGAAATAACTTGAGATAAGGCTGACATGGGTTTAAATATTTTTTTTGTTAGGAAATTTCCCATTATTAATACTAAGTCCAGTCCCAGGAAGAAGACACTCCAGAGTGGCTCAGGTTTCCCAGGGGACGTAAATCTTCAGGATCTCGTGAAGTGAGAGGGTGTGTTAGTGCTCTGCCTTCCAACACAGATAGCTTCGTTAGCAGAGATGAAGAGTCATTGCCCCTTACAGCTAGGGGAAGGGCTAGTTACAGAGGGGCAAAACTGAATGTTTTGGTGGAAGCTGCAAGTCTTGCATCTGTCAGAATTCAGAACTGCACATAAAAATGTGAATTTTTTCTATGGTAAAAAAAAAGTGGGATTCTGTAGATGGAATGTAGATAAAACTTTTGTTTTTAGAAAACACTTTTTTAATGCTTAATTACCTTCTAGAGAAGCTGTGAAATTATAATGTTTATACACAATATAATTTGTATCCACGTGAAAATGAGGCTCTGGGCTGCGTCTGCTGGAGAGGTGTTAGGAAGTCCCTTCTCACTGTGGACACAAACAGAAGAGCAGAATATGAGACACAGGAAACAAAAGAATGCTCAGGCTCGCTTGTGGTTACACTGCTAGAACGTATAAAAAGTGTAGCTTGTCTCCCTCTCTGATTTTATTTTTTTCTTTCCCTTCCCCCATGTTCATCTGTTTTGTTTCTTAAATTCCACGTATGAGTGAAGTCATATGACATAAGAGGCTCTTAACTCTAGGAAACCTACTGAGGGTTGCTGGCGGGAGGGAGGAGGGGGATGGGGTAATTGGGGGATGGGCATGAAGGAGGGCATGTGATGTAATGAGCACTGGGTGTTATTTAAGACTGATGAATCACTGACCTCTACCCCAGAAACTAATAATACACTATATGTTAACTAAATTGAGTTTAAATTTTAAAAAAATTTATTTTTAAAAGCCCATAAGACTGGGGCGCCTGGGTGGCTCAGTTGGTTAAGCGACTGCCTTCGGCTCAGGTCATGATCCTGGAGTCCCGGGATCGAGTCCCGCATCGGGCTCCCTGCTCAGCGGGGAGTCTGCTTCTCCCTCTGACCCTCCTCCCTCTCATGCTCTCTGTCTCTCATTCTCTCTCTCTCTCAGATAAATAAATAAAATCTTTAAAAAAAAAAAAGCCCATAAGACTATTGGAGAATATGGCTTAGAACTTTTATTTTGAAGTTTCTAAATGTAAGCCTTTGAAGTGTGAGCCATTGCATGGGCTAGGCATCCCATAAAGTCATTAAAATTTTTTTTGACAAACTGCAAAAAAAAAAAAAAAGTGCAGCTTCATTTTGTTACTTATATTTTTGGGAAATTTTACTCCACTTTATTTTTCTTCCTTAATATACAAGGGTTTCAAGGTCTGTGTTACTAGAATTATATGACGTGGTACTTTTGTTTCTCTTTTTCATTTTTTTCTCTTCATTTTCCCTTGCATTGTTTATCATCTCTCCTTTCTTGTCCACTTTTGGGTTCAGAACCAGTGACCCAGTAGTAGGCCAGGTACTCAACAGATTTGACTCAAAATCTTTTCTTTATTTTTTGGTCTGATCTTTTGATGGCTGCTTATATATTATTTCCTATGAGAATTATGTAGACTTTAATTTGATTGAATGAGATTTTCCAGAGGCAAATTTCACTGTTTATGAACTCTTAGGTTTCTGTATAATCAGTTTAGTTATTATTTGTGTATAATTTATTTTAAATATGTACACTACAAAAATAGTACCAATGTACTCTATTCCTAACTCCTTTTATTAGGTGTATCTTATTTACAGATTCAAGTTTGACAGATAGAATTTATTACTTTTATCTAAAGCAATGTTTTGATAGATTATTATAAGTTACATAAATTATATCCATTTAAGTTTCCAAACAATGTATTCAGCAATACCCAGTGTTGTGTATATATATTCATATTTATATATACTTGGATATATACATACATATATGAAAAAAGTATGTATTTCTGGTTAATACCCCAAATAGGTAAATGCATAGTGTCTTAGTTCAGGTTTTATTTGGTGAATCAGATCTTTAGAGAAATTAAGATATAAAATGTATCTCTTTTGTTTTTCTAAAAATAAATTATTTAAGATTCTATTTTTGCTTAAACTGTAATCTCCCAAATAATTTAAAATGGAAATTCTGCTACATGATAATATATTCCCACCCATGTATGCTTAATACAATGGTGTCTAAAAATACGAAATTAACTTTTCTTAAAATGTCAATACTGAAATACTGTCACATCAGTAGGCAAAAACTGAGTATTTACAGTCCCTGTGTTGGTAATGCTGGATAAAATTGGTGTCTAATGTAGATAGTGACTGTGGAACTCTAGAGAATTTCATATTACTTTAATGGATGCATTTGGAGAGCTATTGATTTGTCCATTGTGATGTGGGTAACTTTTAGATAATGCCTACTTTTTATTTTCATTTGAAGTAAGATCAGATTTCATGTGTGTGTGTGTGGTATAGAAGGTCATTTCTAATAAAACGTCGTTAACTCAGAGCAATTTATGTGGTGTGTTTTAGGAGGATGGTAGGCTCTCAGTACCATACATAACGGAGGAGTGTCTGAAGAAGTTGGACACGAAGCAGCAGACCAACACCCTGTTAAACCTGGTGTGGAGGGACTCAGCCAGCGAGGAGGCCTTTACTCTGATGGCATCGATCGGCCACACGCTTATGGTGCAGCATCGGATGGTGGTGCCCAAAGTCAGGCAAGTGTTGTTGGGCACTCCGTGAACGATGCAGTGTGCCTCCCCCCGTGCTTTGTTCCGGCTTCCTCTGTAGCAGTTTTATCTGCCCACTTTTCTGATAGAATATGATAGAGGATATTCAATTGTGCAAGCACTTCGTGGAGAATGAAAGTTGGTTTTTCTTTTCTAAACCGACTGATACTGTTTGAATCCGTTTTCCTGGCCTGTCATGTATTAAATGAAATAAGCTCATTTTTCTGGAGTATCTTGGAAATGAGAGTGGAGTTTAGTCCTAGCCGCCTTCTGAAACATTGGTCTCATGCCTGTGTATAGAACCAATATGTTACGTATCTTTTAGGCTTTTTCCCACAGGACTCTTTATCATTCGCCCTCGACAGTTTACTCTAGCACCCTGAGATTTTTGCCTCTCAAAACTTTGGAATAAACTTTTGAAAGGGACAAAACAAAACATACAAGTTAGATAAGTGGCTTATTTCATTGAGGTAAGTAAGTGTGACCATAATGTTGAACTATTTTTCTCTCTCTCATTTGAGTAATAGTTCAGTGGTTTCTTGAGAATTGCACAAATATTTCACAGGGTGCAAAGATACATAGTGGTTCTAGGAGGAACGAAGGGACTGACGTTATATAGGCATTCTGCTGACAGGCGCTGTCTCTTGATGTCCTGTGTTATGTCGGATGATTTATGTTACCCTAAAGAATCGTCTCCTGTTTTTATAAAATGCTATCCTGTAACATGAAAAGAGCTGTTTCTTTTGGTTAGGAAAGCATTCTTTGAACCGAACTGTATGCAGAGAACACATCACCAGCTGAAACCGTCTTGTAAACACTAATGCAGCTCACTAATTAGGTGCTATCTTAGCGCCCTGGTGTTTATTACTGTTGGAGGAAGTAAGATGTCAGTGAAACTGTGATCCCTCGATTAGGTAATTAGCTCTCTGTAGGCTAATTGCATTAGGGCAGGATGTGAGATCTCAGGATCATAGCTCAGCGAGGATACTTGCTTTTATTGTAGCACAAAGTCCATCCCTTTGGATAGTAATTACTGGAGTTAAATGCATCACTGCCCTGGTCTGGGGTTCACTAGTGAACTGTTTCCAAAAGGTGTTTAATGGGTAAAGGAGCTTTATATGGAACCTTGATTTTATGAGTACTGCACCTATTTCCTCTAAGAAACTACTCCAGGAATTTTATTTATGGTTTAAATATATTAGGTTTTAAGTATCTAGAATGTTTTTCATAGCTCATGAAAGCAGGTACTTTAACTGTGGTTGATTTTCCCTGCTTTCAAGTTTGTTTTTGTTTTGTTTTTTTAAGGTATTTAAAAGATGATTAATAAATTCCAGGGCTGACAGCTCACTATCAGTGCCTCTGGGCTCATACAAATCCCTCTTACTTTCATGGTTGGGATTTGCAATTTTAATTATTATTATTTCTTCTTCTTCTTCTTCCTCCTCTTCTTCTTCTTCTTCTTCTTCAGATTTATTTATTTATTTTAGTGGGGGGAGAGGCAGAGGAAGCGTGAGAATCTTACACAGGCTTCACACTGAGTGCAGAGTCCGACTCGACTGGGGGCTTCAATCCCAGGACCCTGAGATCATGACCCGAGCCAAAATCAAGAGTCAGATGCTCAACTGACTGAGCCACCCAGGTGCCCCTGCAATTTTGATTTCTGTTTAACATTGATTGTCAGGATGTATAAAGGAACATGGAGACCCTTTTTACATTGACATGGAAAGAGTTCCAAGATACATGTTTAAGTGAAAAATAGGAAGCTACAGTACAATGTGAATAATAACCTACTTTTGTGTCAGAATGGTGGAAAAAGTAGGAATGTATGTTTGTTTGTATTGGCATAAAAAATCTTGGACACATACACAGAAAATTCATAGGACTGATTATTCACATGTCTGGCTGTGCTGGGGAGGTCAAGAGTGGAGGAGGGTGTGGACTTATCACTGTATTTTTTCTTAATGATTTTTATTTATTTATTAGAGAGCATGAGTGGGGGGAGGGGCAGGGAGCCTGAAGCAGGGCTTGACCCCAGGACCCCGGGATTATGACCTGAGCTGAAGTCAGATGCTGCTCAATTGACTGAGCCACCTAGGTGCCCTTCAGTGCATGTTTTTTGATATGGTTTTAAGTTTCAGATCATGTGAATTACTTAAATTTTAAAAAATTAAGTAATAAATGAGTTGCCAGCTCCTTTATTTATTTTTCCTAAAGATTTTATTTATTTATTTGACAGCTAGAGAAAGTACAAGCAGGGGGATCAGCAGGGGGAGAGGGAGAAGCAGACTCCCCACTGAGCAGGGAGCCCGATGCGGGGCTCCATCCCAGGACCCTGGGATCATGACCTGAGCCGAAGGCAAACGCTTAACCTACTGAGCCACCCAGGCCAGCCAGCTCCTTTTATGAGAGAAAATTTGTAGATCCTGCCATTGGACTAGGGACTCTGAATAAATACTTGGATATAAATTTATTTTTTCCTTAAGAAAACGTATTCACTATTTTTACTATGAATAAATGCTACATGGTTGTATTGTGAGACGGAAAACAAGAAGGCAGTGTCCCAGTATCCAGAGAACTAAACCCAGAAACGTGGGCACTTACGTGGACACGTGAGGGTGGCCACTGGGCCCTGGTAGGCTTTAACCCTGGCTGACTTAGAATGCGAGTTGACAGGTAGTAGGTTAGTGTGTCATCGATGGATTTGTGCTGTTCAGAAGTGTTACAGGTAGAGCTGAGGACTGTGCCCCTCTGTTTCCCCTGCCTCTGGTCACGCCCCACCCTACTCTTCCGGAGGGGGCACCCCCACAGGCCCCCCCCCAGCAAGCCTGGCCCTCCGTGGCCATCTGCATGGTTGCCCTTCCTCTTCCCAAACTTCCTTCCCCTGTGACCTTTGCAGGTGCCTTTCTCATGAATTTCCCTTTGCTGTTGGGCTTCTCTTTCTGTTTCCTCCATGGGCTCTTCTTTGTCTCTGTGTTTCAGTGTTTCCTCAACTTCTTCGACTTCTTTTCCCTTCAGTTTCTTTGTTTTTTTCTACTCAGTTGATTCTCTGGGTGATAGAAGTACCTTCAACCACTTTCTGGAGCTCCAGACTCCTATTTAGCTGTTTAACAGGGGCTGTCCTCAGACCCCTTACATACTGCCTAAGATTGAGTTCAGCATCTCTCCCCAAAACCTGGGGGTTACGCTGGGGGGGGGGGCCACTAGCAAAATGTGGCTACTTCATTATAAATTAATTACAGTTAAATGGAAGCACAGACCCAGTTCCTTGGCCACCTAGCTCGCCACATTTCAGGTGCATAGTGGCCGCCGTGTAAGACAGCATAGACTATTCCCGGCATCACAGAAAGTTCTGCTGGATGGAGTTGCTGTAGAGTTTAGGCTTAGAGTCGTTCCTTTCTTGGTGATTCCGCATGTGCATCCAGTCACTGTGATGTGTGAGTGCTATGTTCTTATGCTCTGTTTTGCCAAACTGAATTGTCAGAAACGTAACCCTGTTAATCTCCTACTCAGATATCTGCCAGTGCATCCCCTTTGCTTTCAGGAAAAAATTCACATTCCGTAGTTTATCAGTTTGTTCTGTATCCTTCACTTATCAAGTGTTTGGTTACCTCTCTGCCCCAACCATGCTCGCGCTGGCTTTCTGCCTCTCCTGTGTTTGGGGTCTGCCCCCTTTTGCCTCTGCTAGACTCTGTCCAAAATGCATCTTCCCTCCTTGTCCTATCTTTCTTGGCTCACTTGTCTGCTAGATTCTTGCTAAGGTTATCATCTGTCAGAGGCCTTCCTGAGTTACTGAGATTTCACCTGTAATTCCCAACTTGCAGTGACATTTTCATTTTATGGCAGGCACTTCCTGTTAGTGCTAGTGTCAGGAGTGGGGCTTATAATCCGGGTGCTAGACGGACTTGTTCTTGGTACTCAGCTCTTCTGTTGCGTGGACTTCTAAAACCTTTGAAATGGAATTTTAAAAGGTAGTGTCTTAGGGGTCACAGAGGTTGCTATTATAATTTGCCTGTGGTTTTCTTGAAAATACATCCAATCACAAGGCCTTCACAGATCAGTTTTATTGCAACATGTGCTTCATTTTTCTACCAAAACCTAAAGAATGAGCCAACTTAATTGTATTTTATGTTTTGAATTGTGGTTTAGTTAATCCTGTGCCTGGAAGCGCATGGCTGTTGTCCTGTCTGTTTTCTGGGTGCTGTCAAGTGCATGTGGTAATGGACATTCTTTAGCTCTGGTTCACAAGTTCATGTCTATAATAATTTGAGGTAGTGTGAGTATGCACATGACTTCAGTGGGGAAAAACACGGATTTGTGTTTTGTTTTTTATTGCAGATTATACTACTCATGTTTTTGTAAACAAGTGTTTATAATTTCTTTTGAAACTATTGAGCCTGGCTACCTCCATAGAGAAATTTACTTTTTGCCTGTGATTTCATGCTTGCTTTTATTATCAATGATATTTTCAGTACAATCAATACATTTAATTTGCTTTTGATTCATGTTAGAATATTCTATGATAGGGGCGCCTGGGTGGCTCAGTCGTTAAGCGTCTGCCTTCGGCTCAGGTCATGATCCCAGCGTCCTGGGATCGAGCCCCGCATCGGGCTCCCTGCTCGGCGGGAAGCCTGCTTCTCCCTCTCCCACTTCCCCTGCTTGTGTTCCCTCTCTCGCTATGTCTCTCTCTGTCTTACAAATAAATAAATAAAATCTTTAAAAAAAAAAAAAAGAATATTCTATGATAGAGGCCAAGTAAGATTTGTGAGCTTTTAAACATTTCAATACATAATGATTTTATTATTAAATCTATTTTGAAGTCATATATAGATTATAAACTAACTGGTAATCATTATTGTTAGACACATCAAATTAGTAAGTGGTCTTGATTTGGTCAGACTTAGCAATAAGTGATTTTTGAAACTTCTGAGAATTTTCTAAACATTTATGAGTGACAGCTGATTCACAGGAAACACAAGTCCACTTGGGAAAAGCACATATGCTGCCTGTATTGATCTTCTTACGTGTACTTTTTAAGAGTAGTATTGAGGGGCGCCTGGGTGGCTCAGTTGGTTAAGCGACTGCCTTCGGCTCAGGTCATGATCCTGGAGTCCCGGAATCAAGTCCCGCATCGGGCTCCCTGCTCAGCAGGGGGTCTGCTTCCCCCTCTGCCCTCTTCCCTCTCATGCTCTCTGTCTCTCATTCTCTCTCTCGCAAATAAATAAAATCTTAAAAAAAAAAAAAAAAGAGTAGTATTGAGAAATAGTAAGGAGCGCATCCAACATAATGATTCATTTTAGTGAAACTGTAGTATGAGGGAAAGTTCCGTTTTCAAGGGTGTTCACTCTTAAATAAAAGCAGTTGTCAGGAGAAAGGTACTGTCTGTGTGACCTGGTTGTGGTTTGAGCGCTGGAACGTGGACTGAACAGAGCTGTGTCTGGGGCTTCTCTTCGTAGTTTTCAGTGGTCTGTGAAGAGAAATTCTTTGGCAAGTTGCCTCAAACTGAAATATGTCTTAAAATTTTTGTAACAATAAAGATGGGCGCCTGGGTGGCTCAGACGATTAAGCGTCTGCCTTCGGCTCAGGTCATGATCCCAGGGTCCTGGGATCGAGTCCCGCGTCGGGCTCCCTGCTCCTTGGGAGCCTGCTTCTCCCTCTGCTTCTCTCTCTCTCTCTCTCTGTCTCTCATGAATAAATAAATAAAATCTTTAAAAAAAATTTTTTTGTAATAATAAAGGCAATTTAGAATGTATTTTTAATCTTATCTCAGAGGTGAAATGTCATATGTGTGTTTTAATATTGCTTTTGTCAAACAAGTGATACTTTCAGCAGGAAAACAGTATTAGGTGTGTGCTTGTGCGCTACAAGAGAAGCATGGTCTTTGGGTGGCTGACTAGTCCTGTTTCTTTTACCTGGGACACCTTCCCAGTGTCTGAGGACGCCTCTCCTTCCTGCATGTGCACTGTACCCTCCACTGTGTTCTCTTTAATGACTTAAAGAGTCCCTGCAGACAGCTGACCTGAATTTATGACTCGGGTTGGAAAGGTCGCCCTTTACTAAGTAACTCATGGAGTTATCTCAGCTAAATAAAACTTAGTGGGTAATTTTTAATATATCCCAGTATACATGAAGAACAGATTACTTCTTTACCTTTTAGCAATAAAGCTCCAAACTAAATAACCTTCAGTAATTTATAAAAATGTTTAATAATTTGTTTTCCTTTTGCCTATTGAATGATTGTTTGAAATAAAATTGTTTCAAAGTTAACTTGAAATACAACTTTTGAAATACGTAGCCATTAAAATGGTGTTTCAGAAATATATATATATATATATATATTTCTGTGGAAAGATGGTAATTATAATCTTAAGGAGAAAACTGTTATAAGACAGTATCCTGGGAGGACCCATTTCTGCTTACGTGTATCCACATAGTATCTGGGGGATTTATCTCTGGGCATTAAGTTTGGTTATTTCTGGGAAGATGGATGAAATGTTGCCAATGCTCTTAGACTATATTGTTGTGTTGCTCTTAAGAAAAAAGAGCAAACGAGACATACATTGAAAATATGTAATTTCTAAAAAAAGGGGGGGCGCCTGGGTGGCTCAGTCGTTAAGCACCTGCCTTCGGCTCAGGTCATGATCCCAGGGTCCTGGGATCGAGCCCCACATCGGGCTCCCTGCTCCACGGGAAGTCTGCTTCTCTCTCCCTCTCCCACTCCCCCTGCTTGTGTTCCTGCTCTCGCTCGCTCTCTGTCAAATAAATAAAATCTTAAAAAAAAAAAATTAATTTCTCAGATTTCTTAGGTGCTAAGTTTTAGTATTTATATATAACATAATTTTAAGAAATCTTATTGCTATCAGTAAAACTATACTAGATAATTCATTTTTTTAAAAGAACTCCGTTTCTTGAGGCACCTGGGTGGCTCAGATGGTTAAGCGTCTGCCTTTGGCTCAGGTCATTATCCCAGTGTCCTGGGATCAAGCCCCACATCGGGCTCCTGGCTCAGAGGGGAGCCTCCTTCTCCCACTCCCTCCGCCTCTCCCCCTCCTCATGCTCTCTCTCCCCGTAGCTCTGTGTCTCGAATAAATAAAATCTTTAAAAAATAAAAATAAAAGAACTCAGTTTCTTTTTTTTTTTTAAGATTTTATTTATTTGAGAGACAGAGAGCATGAGAGAAAGGAGGGCCAGAGGGAGAAGCAGACTCCTTGCTGAGCAGGGAGCCCGATGTGGGACTCGATCCCGGGACTCCAGGATCATGACCTGAGCCGAAGGCAGTCGCTTAACCAACTGAGCCACCCAGGCGCCCAAGAACTCAGTTTCTTGATGGAACAGAAATAAGGCAAGCAAATACTACCTTCTAAATTCTTTTTTTTTTTCCATAGCTTTCTTCTCTCTGTGTTTTACCTGTGGTTGTTTGGACATCCTTCATAGTATATAAAGACAGATTTAACACTCTCTACGTGTTGGGTGTGGCCAGCATTTTAAGTATCTCAGAGATGGGCTCGCAGTCCTGTCTTCCAATACAGCTCAAGTGCGCAACAGGGGAGTCCTTTTGTTTTGGGAGTGGAAAGTTTAGGTGGGAATTTGCTTAGAC
This sequence comes from Leptonychotes weddellii, assembly GCF_054177405.1. Taxonomy (NCBI): domain Eukaryota; kingdom Metazoa; phylum Chordata; class Mammalia; order Carnivora; family Phocidae; genus Leptonychotes; species Leptonychotes weddellii. Next base: position 1,363,508 of record NC_138380.1, on the reverse strand, counting down.
ATTAATGACAGAGATTCAGCATGTTGGAGAACATGGTGTTTACATTTCTGTGACTACTTTTGAGACTCACCCAGCTGAGCTTTCTTAAGAATGAGGGTCGTGGGATGCCTGGGTGGCTCAGTCGGTGAAGCGTCTGCCTTCGGCTCAGGTCACGATCCCAGGGTCCTGGGATCGAGCCCCACATCGGGCTCCTTGCTTGGCGGGGAGCCTGCTTCTCCCTCTGCCTGCCTCTCCCCCTGCTTATGTTCTGTCTCTCTGACAAATAAATAAATAAAATCTTTGAGGGTCGTGTTGTTACCACTCTGTGCCAGCACGACTTGTGACAGACCTAAGCCCCTCCTAGAATCATCATTATGTCTGAGCTACAGCCCTTTCACGTCCTGAGGAGCACAGATTGCTTGTGTCCTCGGTGGCATTGCAGAGCGGGTGGACAGAGTGATGTAAGAGACTCTTCGTGGCCGAGGTTTCAGGATTCCCAGTCAACTCCACACACGCTTTCCAGCTCTCGCTGGTTTGTCAATGACTGCTTTTATGGCCATTTGGACTTCTCAGAATGCACCGCCCTAAAATGGGATTGGATTTTTTAAAACCAGTCCTCCATAATCCCTATTGTGTACTCAGAAAATGCCAATATTGGGGCGCCTGGGTGGCTCAGTTAAGCGTCTGCCTTCGGCTCGGCTCATGATTCCAGGGTCCTGGGATCGAGCCCCGCGTCGGGCTCCCTGCTCGGCGGGGAGTCTGCTTCTCCTTCTCCCTCTGTCTACCACTCTGCCCACTTGTGCTCCCTCTCTGTCAAATAAATAAATAAAAAAAAAAGATTTACTCGACATTACAATAAACTTGTTTTAAAAAAAATAAATAAAAAAAATAAACTGTTCATTTAAATTAATACACTCCTTGTAAAATGTAGTCTGTTACAAATACCATATATTCCATTCACTGTAAGAGTTACCGTAACTATGACAGTTACATGCTGGGGACGCACACCGCAGAGTTTTTTGTGAGACCATCCGTGGTCGTTGTTGATGGCTGTTTCTTACGAAGAGAAGTAGAAGCGGTCTTGGGAGTTCCCAGGGGCCAGTGGCTGCACCGCTGAGGAGACAGAAGAGCCCTCTGGGACTCAGAAGCCCATGCTTGTTCTCGCCACAAGCTGGCTTTACCCCTCGGGGGTAGAATTCAGGCCCTGAGCTCTCTTCCACCACGAAAATGAACGATTCAGTGTTAGCGCCAGCGTCCCACAGAGAGTATATGATTTGCAGATACTTAAAACGTGCGATTTTGTCCTCATGGCATTTTTTATCTGCATGTTTTCATTCTGGGATCATTCCTAACACACCCTCTACTTGCACTGACAATGTTTATATCCTCTGGTTCTGCTCACCTAAACCCCCTGTTTCTGCTCTTCTGCTTTCTCGTTTCTTCTACGGTGATTCTAGAGTAAGGTAACACTCCTTTCTCAGAGCCATGTTTTCCTACTATCCTAAACTTTTTTTACTGTGGTTTAGTCTCATAAGTTTGAAATTTAATTTTTGACTCGTACACTTTTTTTTTTTTTAAAGATTTTATTTATTTATTTGACAGAGACAGAGACAGCGAGAGCAGGAACACAAGCAGGGGGAGTGGGGAGGGAGAAGCAGGCTTCCCGCCGAGACGGGAGCCCGATGTGAGGCTTTATCCCAGGACCCTGGGATCATGACCCGAGCTGAAGGCAGTCGTTTAACCAACTGAGCCACCCAGGCGCCCCTGACTCGTACACTTTTTTCTTTTTTTTAAGATTTATTTGAGAGAGAGAGGGAGAGTGTGTGGGGGAGGGGCAGAGAGAGTCTCAAGCAGACTTCACACTGAGCATGGAGCCCAATCTCACAACCCTGAGATCACGACCCAAGAGTCGGGAGCTCAGCCGACTGCGCCACCCAGGCGCCCCTAAACTTCTGCCCTTTATCCACAAAGATTTTTAGTCTCTTTTTTTTTTTTAGATTTTATTTATTTGACAGAGGGAGAGACAGCCAGAGGGCTTAGACCTTTAAAAGATACTTTTAGATCTGAATTGATTTGAGATGCTAGTTAAGCATTAAAAAACACATCTTTATGTGTTTGTTTCAAGAATGGTAACTTAAAATTAGTAAGTATTTAAAAACTTTTAGGGCGCCTGGGTGGCTCAGTCATTAAGCGTCTGCCTTCAGCTTGGGTCATGATCCCAGGGTCCTGGGATCAAGCCCCGCGTCGGGCTCCCTGCTCGGCGGGAGGCCTGCTTCTCCCTCTCCCACTCCCCCTGCTTGTGTTCCTGCTCTCGCTGTCTCTCTCTCTCTGTCAAATAAATAAATAAAATCTTTAAAAAAAATAAAAATAAAAACTTTTAATTGTATGATTAATAATAGTATTAGTACTATATAATATTATAGCATATTAATATAACACGTACCCAGAGGGTGAGCAAACTCAGCTGTGCTTTAGAGCAGCCCGTCTCTTTCTCGTGGGGTGGACCTCCCGTCCCCAGCTCAGGACTGCCAAGCTCTGGAACAGCGCTTGTGGCCTGATGCCTTCTAGAGCTCATGGGCAGGAATGTTTCCCAGTCACCCCCACCCCCAGCAAGCAGCCTGGTGCAGGAAGCATGCTATTCGTGGGCTTCATACAGACATTTTCTGAATTATATACTGTCATCAGTTTATAGCTTTCTTGAATTTTGAAGAAATATGTTGAATGAATATCTGCTTATTCTCACTTATTTTTCCCCATTCCCTTTTTAGGCTTCTCTACAGTTTAGCCTTTAATGCCAGGTTTCTGAGACATCTTTGGTTTCTCATCTCTTCTATGACAACACAGATGATCACAGGGTATGTATCACATGGACTTACAAATTGAGCTTATGTACATGGAAAGTGGCAACCTAATTAAAAATATTCTACAATGGTATTTTAAAGTACTACTTATTTTATGTAAGAAAAATTCTAGATGGTCTCAATTTCATAAGAAGGAGAAATTAATGCCTAATTTTACAGTTGTTTATCTGTATACATTAAGAGTATGGCTTTAGGGCGCCTGGGTGGCTCAGTTGGTTAAGCGACTGCCTTCGGCTCAGGTCATGATCCTGGAGTCCCGGGATCGAGTCCCGCATCAGGCTCCCTGCTCAGCAGGGAGTCTGCTTCGTCCTCTGACCCTATCCCCTCTCATGTGTTCTCTCTCTCTCATTCTCTCTCTCTCAAATAAATAAATAAAATCTTTAAAAAAAAAAAAAAAAGAGTATGGCTTTATCTGAGAGTAGATTTGTTTTTAATAGCCTACTCATTTTTTTAAAACCGTATGACTTTCATATGTTTTTGATAGTGAAAACACAGAGTTGAAGCAAATTTAACCCCATTATAGACTTTAAAACATGTTAAATGTTGAAGAAATTGGTTTTTGGAACTTTTTATTTATGTAATTTGATTTTTCTTATATGAATCATTATGTAACTTGAAGTCTGGAATCTTTAATAGGCATATTTTAACTGAATGTGAACTAAACAGAAAATTTAATATTCAAACGTCCTTTGTGGTGAGCTGACCTAGCCTAGTGCCTCGTTGAATTCTCCTCTATCCGGAGTCCAAGCTAACTCCTCTCTGCTGTAATAGGAAAAGATGAGTGTGTGACTCCGGTAACCAGAGACTAAACTTGCGAAATACAACTAACTATATTAGTAATTACAGAGGTCTGCAGTCCAACGAAGGAAAGACACCTCTCGCCCGGTGTCTCTTAGGGCAAGTTTTAGGGCAAGAGTTTGGAAGGGAGTGTCCTTCTGTCTTTTTGTCTGTCTCCCCCTCTTCCCCCACCCTCTCCCCGCCTCCATCCCTTCATCTCTTTCTTTGCTGACAGGCGGTTGAAGGAATTTCTGGTGCGTGAGGGTGGGGTGTCCAGACTGTGAACACACGCTGATTGGGTCTGTGGCATGTCAGACGGGGGTGTGCAGAGAGGACACTCACGCTGGTGCTTTGTCTCACGGCCGCTCTTCTGCAGCAGGAGGGGGTATTTGGGTCATCTGCACAAACTCGTCTTCTAATAAAAGGGAATGTCGGTTTTTGAGTAGCATCACTTTGAGTGACGTGCTTGGTTTTCTTCCTTTAATGTCCGTGCCTCTGAAGTGAGTTACTGATGCCACAGCGGCTGTGGGCACTTGGAAGGGAGAGGAGCAGGGAGAGGCAGCAGGGACATGCCTTCATGTCCAGAAAAGTCCTTTTGCACCCTTTCATTTTCAAATTAAAATGTAAGGTTTTTGTGTATGTTTTATTTGTTTTTCTGGTGCTTTTCAGCCACTTATGACGATGCCGGCCTCAGCCTATGACAGGTTTGTTTAGTGCAAAAGATCAGGGATCATTGGGACAGGAAATTATCATTGGCCTCAGAGTGTTTCAGCTTAGCAACTCAGACCCCGCCACGGCTCTGCCTGATGATTGCCTGTTTGTTTATGGCGTTGGTCTCTTGGTAAGGAAGTGGAGTCACAGTGTGTGAAGGAAAAATGAGGTATTGTTAATTATATTAAACTATCAGTATTACTTTATAAGTTTGTAAAGTTATACAAATTTTTTTAAACTCATTAATTCTTAAAAACAATTTGAGAATTTGGGTTTCACTTTACTTATTTGATTAAAGTCCCTCAAGAAATGTATGATGGGATATATATTAGGATTGTATCAATACAATGTAAGTTTCTTGAGTTTACTATTGGAATAAGATTTCAAATTGAAATGCCTCATTTTTCTGAAACTGGCACTGAGTTAATTTGTTAATTTGGAAATAGTTTCATAACAGGACTTACCCTGGGACTTGTAAGTTCGAGCGAGCATAACGGTCATCATAGGAGCATGAGAAAGCGTGCATTTCCTTGTTGAGCCCTGTGACGCGCTGGTGGCCTGGGTTAGAAGCCCAGGGCTTGTGACCTCCCAGGCTCCGGGGTGGTTGGGGTGCAGCTGAACATGCAGGAGCATGTGGACTGCTGGTTCGTCTTCGCTGTTGGACATCCCGTTACCAGAGCTTCTTACGAGCTGGCACGGGGCCTTCTTGTCTTTAACTCTGTGTAGACTCTTTTGACTATGAATTGCCCATTTCTTGTCACACTGACACCAATAGTAAGTAGTACTTATGGTAGTCTAAGTAGTACTCTTAAAATTCTTTCTCAACAAGAAAGCATTCGGTAGCAACTTCTGTAGGAGAGAAACTCTTGTGGAAAGGGATGTGGGTTGCTGCAAACGCGGCGTGGGAGCCGTCCTGCGGAGGCTGTGTCCAGAGGCGAGCAATCACCTGTGGTCTCAGGGATGCTCGCGTACCAGCCAAGTCTCCGAGTTCTGAAGCAGTGTCTTTTCCATTACAGTAAATTGTGGACTTTTTATTTGCTCATAAGTCTTTGAGATTGACTTGTTTTCAGAGGAATATTTGAGTCCATGTTTATGGCAGGAAGAGTGGCCAGCAAAGAATCAAGGAACATTAAGCTTCCTTTACCTCTCTGCTGGAGGAGACCACAGGCACACATCTGACCCTCCTGTCATTTAAATGACATTTTCTGTCATTTAAATGAAAATGATTCATTCCTTCTGTTTACCTTATGGGGGTTAAAGAGAAACAGTAAGCTAAGGCTGAATAATGGCCTCATCATGTCTTAGGGAACCCCAGTGTGAGAGCGTTGAACACTGGACACGTATGTGCCTAACTGCTGGTGATGGTTGAGTACCAGGGCTGGTGACAGGTGACAGCAGGAGGCTGGCTTGCCACTCTTCTGTAACTCGACCTGGACCGTGTCCCCTGAATAGCATTCGCCCATCACTCTCCTCTATTGTTTGTGTGGTTCTGCGAGGGAACCAAGAGATACAGACCATTTTTACTACTATCAGTGAAACATGACATTAAACTGTTCTTCTTCTGTATGTCAACACAATTTTATTGGGTGACTGGCCCGGTGCTAGGCTTGGTGGGGAATAACTCAGGAGGTGGAGGAGGGCTCCTGCCCTCTCAAGACTCGCCAGTTCAAAGGGAGCCCCCCTGCCTCTTTTATCCTAACATAAAGAGCCTTTTTCTGTCGTCCTGGCTTTAGCCATGAGGTAGGACAGTTGTACTTTGTCCCTTTTTATATGTCCTCACTGCGTTTTTATTTTGGACAGAACACTTTCATCCATTGCTCCACTCCGCTCGTGTAAGTGCTGGGACGGCACAGGGCAGTAAGGGCACGTTCAGGATCGGGATGCGTAGAAAGATGGTCAGAGTACGTTTCTTCTGCACGACAGCAGAGTTCAGGCTACACATCTGGGTCCCTGTCCTCACAGCCCTGTTGGTGGCAGTGCTCTCCCCTGAAGTGGGCCCCATCGAGATCTAAAGCTCCAGGTGGCTCAGGCCCGCCCACCAAAGCCACACTAGGAATAAAAGGACATTTGCCTGGCTTTTACTTCTGCCTTGCTCTCTCACATAACTTTTGGCAGTGGTGGGCAACCAGTTGATAATTTGTGGGTCCTTACTCCTGGTCATAGCGCATCTAATCTATATCTGTGGTTTTGTAGAAATAGATATTGAAGGTATGAAGATCAGAGAGTGATCTTGCCTACAACATTTGCTAGCTCAGGACGGATAGGAAATGCTGTAGGGGACCAGGGGGCTTTATAGATTCGAAAGAGCTTACAGGTGAACCTCTGGTTACTGAATGTTCAACAAGACAAGGAACCACATTTAACCAAGGGAGAAAGGGAACAGATTCTAGGTGGGAGAAGTAAATTTAATAGCTCACAGCTCTTAACACGTGAGAGAGACGACAGGGCTCTCTAAAGATCGCCCTACTTTTTGGAGCTATTCTAGGATGTCTCAGGACTCCTGGTAAAAGTGGGAGCGGTAACAGGAGCTGGTAAAAAATGTGGCTAATAGAAACAAGGCCCAGTATACAAGAGGGGAAACTATTCCTGAAAGTTTTATCAAGGTTCAACACTCAACAGTTCTGAATGTTCCTAAATGTAAGTAGCTGGATACATTTTTCATGAGACCAGCATGATACTTTGTTAAATATGTTAAGTAGAGAGGGGGGCGAGGGGGTGGCCTTCCACATAAAAGTGGCATTACTTACTATAACCCTCTGTCTGGGGACCACTGGCACACGCTCAGTGACTGCTTTCGTCCGGGTGATCGTGGTGGCAGGAACACTAGGAAAGAGCGCTGGCTTGGTGTCCTGCTTTCTAACTTGAGCTGTTTATGAACCCATATTGTTAGAAGGACTTTACCTTCCCTTTAAGTAGTTTGATTGCTAATACGAATGTTATTTTCCCTGATTATGTTTGTCTGATGTCATAATTCATCCCCAAATCAAAACTAACCTTAAAATCATTTTTTTCTGCCATTTCAAGGTCTATGGTGCCGCTGCTCCAGGTGATCTCTAGGGGTTCTCCGATGTCTTTGGAAGACTCCAGTCGGATCATCCCTCTCTTTTACCTGTTTAGCTCTCTCTTCAGTCACTCGCTAATTTCCATACATGACAATGAATTCTTTGGAGATCCCATAGAAGGTAAGAGTTTTGTTTTTTGCTGGCTTCATGGCCTATCTGTTTTCACAGGTTAGATAGAGAGGTTTGAAGCCTCTTAAGCCTTTTAATGTGTTAAGAAATGAAAAAAAAAAAAAACAACAAAACCCAAGTATGATAGAATATTGGATTATGTTTTCCAGTTGTAGGTCAAAGACAATCATCAATGATGCCTTTTACTCTTGAAGAGCTGATAATGTTGTCTCGCTGCCTTCGAGATGCCTGCCTAGGGATCATCAAGTTGGCTTATCCAGAAACAAAACCAGAAGTTCGAGAAGAATATATTACAGCATTTCAAAGTATTGGAGTTACAACTAGTTCTGAAATGCAACAATGTATACAGATGGAACAGAAACGATGGATTCAGTTATTTAAGGTATAGAGTATATGGGGTTTTTTGTTTGTGTGTGTGTGTTTTTACTGAGGTCAAATAATGTACAAATGTGTTCTGACTTGACTCATAAGAATAGAAGTACAGGTTTGTTTTACGCATAATTTTTAATCTGCAAAATTTTTTTAAATGAAGAAAAGTTCATTTTCATTTTACTTTTGCCTTCCTTGAAACCCTTGTTTTTACATTGTTACATGCATCTTTTATAAGTTGCTCTAAGTACTTAGACAAAATGAATTATAAATAAAATTTTTAAATATTTTCATTTTTCACTAAACGATCTCTTACAGATTTTATTTTTTTAATTTTTTCAGAAATTGATTAGCAAAGGTGGGGGATAAGGTCATTAATGTAATGCAAGTTGCATATAAATTATTTTAAAATATCTTCACTTTTAACCATGCAGAAAGAGAAGTTATGAGTTACTGTGGCTGGAGCGCTGGCAGGAAGTCACCACCGCTGAGACTGTAACTGTGGGGTAGAAAAAAAGAAAAGAAAAAGGGTGCTTGACTTGCCATGAAATTTCTGCAGCAAACACATCTAGTCAGCTAAAATCGCTCATTAAAGGAGTGAGAGCAGAAGAAGTGCATTTTCCAAATTGAATGCTGGATTTACAGTCCGTTTAATACCCGCGACCCCTCGCACACTAATGTGCAGTTCGAGTCATCAGCTGTCCCTTCAGGTCTTTTATCACTGCTTTTGTCAAGCTATCTATTTAATTGAAAGAAGTTAATTGAATGAAAATGATCAACTAAGCTTGTATTAATATTGCTAATGGAACTTTCTTCTTGGCCATGTTTGGAGAAAGATGTCAAGCTAGACTTTAGGAAAGGCCCATTAATGCTTGCACTTAACCTGATGGGCTAATTAAGGACTGCTTATTCATCCGACGAGTGCACGATAGTCTCTATCCAGCCCATTCTGCCTGATTTTACAACACATTTCACTTATGAGCATGAGCATTAGTAGCAGTGAGAGTAACTGATAATGTTTTGATTGCACTGAACACAGTACTAATGCATCATTGAATTTATAATTTGTGCAGATTGATGTAATATATGTTTGCACAATTTATTTTAATTACCTATCTCTATATTCCCAAGTAAACTTTAAAGGGCACATGTTGAACCCTTAATATATCCATTCTTAAAGATTGACAATTTTGCAACTTTTTAAGTTAAAAATAAACCAGCTAACCTATTTCAAGCTTATAATTCTTAGGTAAACTTGGCTGGATATGTGTATTGTGGTTGCATATGTGTTTTTCTTCAAGTATTTAATTAAACTCTGGGATCTTTGTTAATAAAGCTTTCCATTATGTAGGATATCGGGTTTTGTGTACAGTATCAGATAATCTCTTATTTTATAGCACCTATTGAGAATTTCATAATTTTCATATGACAGGCTTATCTTTAGGACCTAGGAATCTCAGGATTTAATAATGCTATAGAAGGTATTTTCCCCTGGCCCTATTTTATTTTACTTAAGCATTAAATGAAAATTTTGTAGTGGATGTTTTCTTATGCCTCAGAATGACTCATTACCACTTGATTAAGGATTGAAGGTTTTAGGAATTAAGGAGAAGGGGGCGCCTGGGTGGCTCAGTCGTTAAGTGTCTGCCTTCAGCTCAGGTCGTGATCCCAGGGTCCCGGGATCGAGTCCCACATCGGGCTCCCTCCTCGGCGGGAAGCCTGCTCTCCCTCTCCCTCTCCCCCTGCTTGTGTTCCCTCTCTCGCTATCTCTGTCTCTGTCAAATAAATAAATAAAATCTTTAAAAAAAAAAAAAAAAGGAATTAAGGAGAAGGTCAACTTTTTAGGTAATGGGATTGTTTTACGTTTGAAATTGAGTTGTTACAAAGACTTTCTGAGTTTAGGACAGAATTGTTTGAAGACAATTTTTTGAACAGGATTCCTGTTTTTTGGGGGGTAAAAAAACAAAAACAAACTTTTTGATGCTACCTGATGGTAAGCTGAGCCCTAAAAATAATGAAGAATCAAGGCATAGTCTTTGTGTTGTAGAGAATGGTTCAGCTGCTACTGTTTTTCTTTTAAGAAAAAATTATCTTTAATACGAGATAAAAAGAATCCCCCTCAGTGGTTCCTGTGTCCCAGACAGTATTGTAAGAGCTTTACATATACTGAGTCATTGAACATAGTAACTCTGCCAGGAACGTGCAGTTATTACTCCATTTTACAGATGAGGTCCCACAGCTGGGGGGCTGGCAGGGATAGAGCTGGCCCTTGGACTCAGCTGCTCTACATCCCCCTCCGAAAAGTACTAAATATAATGTTAGCATTTTTTGTGTATTTTAGTGCCACATTTGTGTTGAGGAACTCAAGGTAGAATCAACCGAAGAAGGTAACAGCATTTCAGCAATGATTTCCTGCCTTCCACTGATTTTGACAGAATTGCAAATGATGAGACCTGACTCCTTCAACCGCCAACAGTTTTCATTTTTCAGTCTTATGATGGTCCTTTCAAACTAATTTCTGTGAGAGGCTCTGTTGGCTGGTCACAGAACATAGAATTTTAAGTGGATAGAGTCATCTTTCTTTGTCACTATAAGAATTGAGGTCAGTTGCTAAGCCCTGCACTGACACTGCTAAAACAGTTTATGCATTTATCAAATTTATAAACTCCTCTTGAAGTGTAATTTATAGCTATAATTACTTTAGCCCTATGAGGAGATAGGAAGTCCTGTTTGATATGCCTTTGTGTGCAGCTGTCAGCCTAAATAGGAGTCACCTGCAAGGAACAAGGTGCATCGGGGAGCAGGAAGGAGACTCTTCATGCCTTTCTCATCTGCACATGTCTGTATGGGGAGAGAGAGGTCTGTGTTGTGAGTGATGTTCACTTTCTCAGTGGCTGATTTCATTTTTCAGTTCCAGAAAGAATTTTTTAAAAAGTGAAAATTAAAACAACCACACCCTAATGTAACCCTCCCATGCCACCATTAGGTAGCGTGTTCAGCGGAACAGTACACCCTTTGTTCTCGTAGAGCTGCCTCATGCCCTTTTCCGTCTTTGAAGGTTTTTGTTTCTGATTACTAAATAAAATGGGTACTTTAAGAAATATTTTTGTAGTGTTTTAAACATCCTGGAGAATCCTGTTGTCTTTATAAAAATACACCAATTTTCACAAGTAGTAACTAAGGGCTTTATAAAACTTGGTTCACCTTTGACGTGGGTAGCCTGCCTCAGACGCTTCACGGTCTCTGTAGATGCGGGCATCGCTCTCGCCAGTTCCTTGAACACTCGGGCTTTATCCCGGGAATGCTGATTCCACCCCATGCTGGCGAATCGTGAGTGGTGTTGGCCCAGCCCTTGCTCTCTCAGCACTTTTACGTGGTGAAAAAGACAAACATTCAGCTAATCACATTGAGATAAACGAGATCAGTACCATTAGCGCACATGAGACGGAAAAACAACTGCTGAGGTCACTCGAAACTTTTCATTTACTCTAGGAAAACGGTCATTCTGGTCTACGAGATGATGCTCTTGGAGCTGGTGCTTTATTGGTGTTTCTCGTATTTCATTTCTATATATTCTTCATTATGAACTCAGATGTGTAAAAAATTCTTATAGGATTTACATTTACCACATTGTACATTCACCACACTTAAGTACCCATAGATTATGTGCTATATTCTGTACTTTGTATTGAACTTCTTGAAGAATTACCTAAGATGTTTGATTTTACTTACCATATTTTACGTATACGATTTAAGATAAAAAGAGATTATTAGGGGCGCCTGGGTGGCTCAGTCGTTGAGCATCTGCCTTTGGCTCAGGTCGTGATCCCAGGGTCCTGGGATCGAGCCCCACGTCAGGCTCCACGGTCAGCAGGGAGTCTGTTTGTCCCTCTGCCTCTGTCACTCCCCCCACTCATGCACACACTGTCTCTCAAATCTTAAAAAAAAAAAAAAAGAAAGAAAACATCAGCTTTTACTGCTGATGAGGCCAGATACAGTTAAGAAATGTTCAAGAAGGGCGCCTGGGTGGCTCAGTTGTTGAGCATCTGCCTTCGGCTCAGGTCATGATCCCAGGGTCCTGGGATCGAGCCCCGCATCGGGCTCCCTGCTTACCGGGAAGCCTGCTTCTCCCTCTCCCACTCCCCCTGCTTGTGTTCCCTCTCTCGCTGTGTCTCTCTCTGTCAAATAAAATCTTAAAAAAAAAAATAAGAACTAGGCATTTAAAAAATTATTATTTTATATTAAATGTGATTTAGTCTTGCAGTTGCCTTTCACAATTTGGACTATATGTACTTTATTTGGGTTACAATAATTTAACTGAATGTCAAGAATCTCCATTCAGAAATGTGAGACTTGACTCCGTAGCCTTCAGCCATTTAATGTACATACAATGCTGATCATGTATGTGATGTAGCCATATGTGGTGCGTAAGCACATCTCCTCGAGTCGCTAGGATTTCGTGTCATCGTTGTAACCAGTGCACTCAGAAACATACGGGGTCCTGTGAGACAGTGCCTGTTAACTGCCATCTTGACCTGGGACAGCTGTCGAGGGTGGTTTTTATGAGTGGTCTCTACGTTTCTAAGCAGTCACCTACTTGATCTTTTTAACATTGGATTCAGGGAGCCTGTTTACAAATCTCCTGGGGAATAGTTACAAACAGTTGACTGGTTTCACCTCAAATGAATGGAATTAAATTCGCCATTGCTGGTGCCTCTGCATGGCCTTCATCAATAGGAGATTTCAGGATGCAGGGAGGGGTGAAGAACCATAGGCCTCACTGCACAAAGAGGTTACTTTGGGCAGATATTTATAACAACCTTGGATCTCAGTTTGCAAAACTGGACTTACCCATGACTTAGGTCTTGTTTAAATCTAAAATTCCTTCAGTTTTGGAACAGTCTTCTTTAGTAGGCTTATCTGTGCCAGAAAATTTAATAAAATTGACTGAAAGAAAGACTGCCTTCAGATCTCAACACTGCCTATCTGTTGATCCAGTTCAAAATTGTGACCCCGGGGGGCGCCTGGGTGGCTCAGTTGGTTAAGCGACTGCCTTCAGCTCAGGTCATGATCCCGGGGTCCTGGGATCAAGTCCCGCATCGGGCTCCCGGCTCAGCGGGGAGCCTGCTTCTCCCTCTGACCCTCTCCCCTCTCATGCTGTTTCTCTCCTGCTCACTCTCTAATAAATAAATAAATAAATAATCTTTAAAAAAAAAAAATTTGTGACCCCGGTTTTCCTTACCTTTTACAATCTTTAGTCAGTTTCTGTAATTTTAGTGGTTACCTCCATATATTTTCCTTCTCAGTACTAAGTATCTGTGTAGAAGTTGAGTGTGTGATCCTGAAAATGGGTGCAAAGAAAGGGGATATGATCAAAAGTGTTTTAACATCACAAATGGACTCTGCGCGGGGCGCCTGGGTGGGTCAGTCGTTGAGCGTCTGCCTTCAGCTCAGGTCATGATCCCAGGGTCCTGGGATCGAGTCCCACATTGGGCTCCCTGCTCCGCGGGAAGCCTGCTTCTCCCTCTCCCTCTGCCTGCCACTCCCCCTGCTTGTGTTCCCTCTCTCGCTATCTCTGTCTCTGTCAAATAAATAAATAAATCTTTAAAACAAACAAATGGACTCTGCGAAATTTTCACGGTTTCTTAAAATTTGCATTTTTCTTTAAAACTTAGAAGAGAACTAGTTTAAATGAGGGAGGAAAGTGTTTTTAGTTGAATTTAAGACATGGGATTTGACATTTCTAAAAGAATTTTTTGGGAATTGGTCCAGGGCTAGTATTGCCAGATTTAGCAAATAAAAATGTGTCATCCAGTTAAATTTTAATTTCAGATAAATAACAAATGCTTTTTTTTTTTAAAAGATTTTATTTATTTATTTGAGAGAGAGAGAATGAGAGAGAGCACATGAGAGGGGGGAGGGTCAGAGGGAGAAGCAGACTCCCTGCCGAGCAGGGAGCCCGATGCGGGACTCGATCCCGGGACTCCAGGATCATGACCTGAGCTGAAAGCAGTTGCTTAACCAACTGAGCCACCCAGGCGCCCAACAAATGCTTTTTTTAGATAAAAATATGTCCTATGCAATATTTTGGATATATTTACATTTTTTTAAAAGCAGTATTTGCAGTATATTTATACTAAAAAATTACTTGATATTTTTTTGAAATTAAAATTTAGTGAGGTATCCTTTATTTTCTCTTGTAATCCTGTCCAGGACTCATCTTCAAGGTTTGCTTGCTGTCATGTCTAACTTTGTAAGACCTGCTTTTTCACAGTGACTCTGTCTGGACAGTTCATCCTTGACACACCTCCTGAGGCCCCTGTCACTTTGTGCCTCCCACTTTTTCCTCCCTCCCTCCCTCTCTTTTTTTTTTTTTAAAAAGGGTCACTGATACCAGGACATTTATAAGTAATATGTGATTACTTCTTTTTTTATACTTAAAATGTGAAAGTAAGAAAGGGGGTGCCCTGTATTGAAACTTTTTATTGTTTAATTTCACAGTAATTTAAAAGAAGAAAGTAAGTTATGGCATTAATTGCTTCATAGATAGTTTAATATTTGTGACCTGTAGAAAATAAATGACCTCATAACCACAGGTTGAAAAGAGATGACTGCCAGGAGGCAGATAAAAGGTTTTATTCTGGAGTTAGGCAGCCCTGGCCCCACCCCTCGGCAAGCCCTGGAGCAAGTCTCTTACCTTCAGCAAAGCTGAGTGTCCCCCACTGTGCGGTGGGGAAAGCCAGTCCACGAGGGTGTCAGCATCCAGTGGGACTATGTGCGTAAGCCCGTGAGAGAATGGGTGCAGTTAAATCAATACGTGTACATACTGGTAAGAAAGCATGTCTTTTGTTAAGAGTTGTGTATTATGTGTAAATTTCAGCCCAGTATCTGTTCAGTGTGAGCTTATTTAAAGTACTAATATAGCTGGTTATGAAAGTGGAAAGATGGGCTGTGATACTCTTCATACAGTCTCTCTGCTGTTGGAAGAGCAACTGTTTATTTGGTGTGCTCCGTGTGCACTGACCTGGACTCATCCCAGACAGGATCACACACGTAGCAGAGATGTCAGTGCATTAGGTCAGTGACCATACTTTGTTATGACCGTAAAGTTAACCAGATAGAACCCCAAACTGGGCTGTTCTTAATCTACCTCAGATGCACTTGAAATCCGTAATCATAAACCCCTGAGTGAGCACAACAGGGTGTCAAGAGGTGAGGATAACCAACTGCGAGTTAATCTGAGCTCATTTCTGCTGATTCAAAAAGGATATTACTTAGTATTAGGACAGGCTTTCTACAGCTCACTTGGTAAGAAATATCCATCAGTCAGAAAGCTGTATTCTAGATCTTGAGACGTTTGTACTGATGTAGTTTTGTCTGTGTGGCCAAACTGCTCGAGCATTACTTTTTCCTCTCTCCATGGGCATCTCATCCAAGTGGTGTGTCCACATTCTAGTAGTCTAAGGTGTCAACCAAGGGCCTTTTCCCACCCATTTTTGTTGAACACAGAATTTTTGGTATCCCTGAATACCAGGATTTGCATGTCATAAAAGAAACGTTTGTTTGTATTTCTATCGTATATAGATGCCGAATTGTGAAATTTTAAAGGTAAATCTCTATTAACAGTTAAAATTATGCAATGTTGTTTGTCTTGTGGGTATATTTGGTGGAAATTTATTGCATAATCCTAATTTTATTCCTTACCCAAGTTATATTTTATCCTAATTCCTTATCCAGATTATATTTTACTTGATTAGAGGCAGTGTGTATAGAGGCCTGGCTGACTTTTTCAGAAAACATCATCATAGTCTTACTTTAATTACATAGTAGTTGTGTGATGAAATCCTGTTTGTAAAGGTTTAAAACTTTGGATTTACAATTTTATGTTGGTTTATCACAAAGTACATTTGTATTTAATATAAAACATCAGGTCTTTTTTATTGTTTAATTTCTTTTTTAAAGATTTTATTTATTTATTTTGAGAGACCGAGCATGTGTGTGAGCGGGGGGAGGGGCGGAGGGAGAGAGAAAATCTCACGCGGACTCCACGCCGAGCGCAGAGGCCACTGTGGGGCTCGATTCCACGACCCTGAGATCCTGACCTGAGCCAAAATCCAAGGTTGGACGCTCAAAGGACTGAGCCACCCAGGTGTCCCATCATCGGGTCTTTTTTAAATAGGCAGTGCCATCAGTTCTCTTTAGTCATGTATTTTTAAATTTACAATTAATTATTGATCCTAAGTCAATCATCAAATACCTACTGGGTTTCCAGGTAGTTAGTCGGGAGTTTCTTCATCGGGAGCTTCCTGCATAGCCAGGGAGGGACTAATGCTCATTGCAAAAGCAGTAACGAAGCAGTTCAGCTGTGCTGGTGTGGGGAAGCTTTATGAAAGAAGTTAGACGGAGTCTGTGTAGAATTACGGTGAGGGTAGGCCTGACTCCAGAGACTTACATAAGGAAAATACTGGAATTGTTTTTCTTTTTTTGACAGGTGTCAAAGATCCATCCAGGACACTTTTTTCCCCTCAGTGCTCTTGATAGAGTGTCTTTTCAGAAAAATATGAAATGCTATTACTGTAGGAAAAATTTTTACAAAATTGCTGTATATTTGGAGATTTCCTGCATTATAGCTCACACGAGCTAATACATTTCCAAATTTGTGTTTGAAAACTTCATTACTACCTTCTTTGTAGTCCGCCTTTAACATCTTCCTGATAATTTTCCTCCCTTCGTTGGCACGTGGCTAACTGCTTTGTACTTGAAATTCATTCTTGTGACCACAGGATGAGGTACTTCTCTGTGGCCTGATCTGCGGTGGCCTAGGGCAGGCTTTGCGGCCAGGCCCCCGCACACTCAGGCCTGTGGCGGGGAGCGCGCCCCGTCCTCTGCGGGCTGGTGCTCTTGCTACCTTTGTGCCGGGGTCGTTCCTGAGCTTGTTCCGTGACTTAGCCCTGTGCTTCCTCTGCAGGTGATCACCAATCTGGTGAAAATGCTGAAGGCCAGAGACACAAGGAGAAATTTCTGTCCTCCAAACCACTGGCTGTCAGAACAAGAAGATATTAAAGCAGATAAGGTTTACTGAAAAATCTTTCTAATATGTTTTGTTAAACATATTTTTTCAGCTTTTGTCTTTCTGGGGAGAAGGATAAGTTCTTTTAAATTGTTTCATTTATTACTTATTATGTAACTAAATATTAACAGTAAGCTTTTTTATTAATTCTTAGGTCATAGAATATATACAGTATCATTGACTTAAAACATACATCCTGAGTTTATTATTAAACCTAATTTTCTCCTTTAACTACAAATTATATTGGAGCCTCGTGGCTCTTTGTTGGGTTTGCAAGAGATTTTGCTTTTATTGGTGTCATAATTATCAATGTGTATTTAGCACTTAAAGGAGATTGAATATGTCCTTGATTTGCTAAATGAACAGAGACAAATTTGAATATTACTGAGATCTAGATCTAAAGTAGATTCAATAGTATAAATATTTTTAGAAATTTAACAAAGATCATGAACTATGTGAATTTTTGACGAATAAGAATTTTCATTCTTGTCAGAAAAAGGCATGATTGTGTTCATTTCAAAATCTTGGGGATCAGGGCAGAGAGTAGAGGGTGTAGAAGAAACAAGACCATAGAAACATTCAAGAAAAGAGAGCAGCGGTGTTTTACACCAGGTTCAGATACTGTGTCTGCACGAATCTTGAAGCAGGTGGCTTCTAGCTGTGCCCACTGGTTAGGCCGAGACACCACGCCCCATCCTATAGTGGTGGACGTCCTGTAGCGAGACCCTGGGGGGCGGGGGGCCTCTGAACAACACTACCACCCAAAGGAAACAGCCTTTGGTACGATGGGGCGTTCTGTTACTGGAGAGCACGAGAGCCATGGGCGGCTCCAACCGTCCAGACTAGGTGCAGCGAACTGAACCTCAAGTAGGCTTAAATCTGCAAGTTCGTAAATATACAAAAAAGAACTTGATTGGCCATCTTGGTGGGATGCAGAGGAACCACCTGATTTTGAGACTGGCTTGGAAAAAAGAAGTAATCATGCCCTGAGCCTGCCTTTCTTTTGTGAACTTTATGTACCTCAGGCTAAGCAAGTAGTGGTGATGGGAGAGCCTTCTCGGTGTACAAGTAGCTAATAGTGCATGAACCAGGGTCCCACAGTCTGCAGGCTGTGATGAGTAAGCAGTCTAGGCGGTGCCCCTGGGGTGCAGACCCCACGGGGACCTGCCGAGACCGGGCTGGAGGCCCCCGCGGATGGGGGTCGATCACTGTGCTGCTGCTTGACTCCAGAAGGCTCAGCTATGGAAAAATGGCAGCTGAGCCAAACTGCGTCTGGTGGCATAATTGATTCCTGTTTTGGCCCAAGTTCTTGATCTCATGGCTGACCTCAGCAACCAGACATGTGCCTCTTGAGAGAACAAGCTGCCTGTGAAATGTTCTGGCCAAAAGTCCAAGCTGGATGTGATGACACCTCTAGGTGTAATTGCACATTTATAGGGAAACGGAGGGCCTAGAAGCCCACGTGAACACCGAGGGGACACAGCTAGCAAAACCCGATGGTCGGCAACATTGCTGGACAGCTGACCGGGGCCACAGCCAGGGCTGAGGGAGCAGGCAGAGCCTCGGGCTGAACAGAATGTCCACGGACCCCAGCCCTCCTGGGGTACTGATGCAGACAAATTAAGTGTTTAGAATTAGGAGACACTGAATATTTAGTAATAAGAAATTGTTAATTCTTAAAGTGTGATGTGTTTTCATTTGTAAGTGATCATATTATGACAGTTTACTAGATGCAGATATTACACAGCATTAAAGAGAACAAGTAAGATTTCCTTGGGATGTATTAGGGAAAACAGTTACAGTGTGAAAGTGTAAACGGGCAGCCGACCAAGGAGAGAATGCATGAAGAGGACATGAGGTCAAAGAGCAGGACCTGGCAGCGCGTAATGTACGCACAACATCCATGTAGTTCACATGTGGCCAGTAAGAGATTGTGCCAGGGCACGAGGAGGTACTAAGCCAAGTTGCTGGCCCCACAGGTCACCCAGCTCTACGTCCCGGCTTCCAGACACGTGTGGAGGTTCCGGCGGATGGGGAGAATCGGCCCCCTGCAGTCGAGCCTGGACGGTGAGTTCCCTGTGGCCTAGCACGTTTCTCCTTCAGCCCACGGTCATGGGCTCTCGTTGACATACTGGGAAATCCACTCTTTTTGATGTACTGTTCTGAGATTTTTTTTAACTTTTTTAGTGGGGGGGAGGGGCAGAGGGAGAGAGAGAATCTTAAGCCCAACACGGGACTTGATCCCCACGACCCTGAGATCATGACCTGAGGCGAAATCAAGAGTCAGAGGCTCAACCGACTGAGCCACCCAGGTGCCCCTAGTGTTCTGTGATTTTTGGTAAACATCTGCCTCCGTGATCAACCATATAGAAAAGATTCATCACTCCACAAATTATCTGATGCACCTTTGTAGGTAGCCCCTTCTGACTTGTTTTTTGTCCTGATAGCTTTGCCTTTTCCAGAATGTCTTTATTTATTTATTTTTTTTTAAAGATTTTATTTATTTATTTGACAGAGAAAGACACAGCAAGAGAGGGAACACAAGCAGGGAGGAGTGGGAGAGGGAGAAGCAGGCTCCCCGCCGAGCAGGGAGCCCGATGCGGGACTCGATCCAGGGACTCCAGGATCATGACTTGAGCCGAAGGCAGTCGCTTAACCAACTGAGCCACCCAGGCGCCCTTCCAGAATGTCTTTAAATGGCACCATATAGTGTGTAGCCTTGTGAGTCTGGAAAGGAAAAGTCCAGGCATACCTCTGAGACCTGGCAGGTTTGGCTCCAGACCACCGCAACAAAGTGAATGTCCCAAAATGAGTCAGACGAAGTTTTTGGTTTTCTAGTGCATGTAAAAGTTAGTGTGCGAGGGCACTTGGGTGGCTCAGTCGGTTAAGCATCTGACTCTTAATCTCGGCTCCGGTCTTGATCTCAGGTCACGTGTTCAGGCCCTATATTGGGCTCTGTGCTGGGCGTGGAGCCTACTTAAAAAAAAAAAAAAGTTACGCAGGCAGTAGCATTGCGTACATACGTACCTTCATTAAAAATACTTTCAGCTAAGAGATGCTGATCATCGTCTGAGTTTTCAGTGACTGGGAATCACTGATCACAGATCACTATAACAAATACTAAGTATGAAAAAGTTTGAAATATCGAAAGAATTACCAGAAACAGAAAGTGAGCAAGTGCTGTTGGGACATGCTGGATGCGGGGTCACCACAGACCTTCAGTTAGTAAAACACCGTGTCTGCGAAGTGCGGTGAAGTGAGGTCACGTGTGCGCAGAACCTGACGGAGGCGTTCCCCTGTTTTGCAGTGGGTTTGGAGTCCCCGCCTCTGTCTGTGTCCGAGGAGAGACAGCTGGCCATCCTGACAGAGCTGCCCTTCGTGGTTCCGTTCGAGGAGCGAGTCAAGGTGTGCACTTTGGTGTCTTTAGAGATTGACTGCGTACTACATCATTTCAGTGTGAAAGAATTAACATCAACGCAAAAAGCTCTGAAGTTGCTTAGTGCCTAGCTGGTTATATAATTGTTATTTTTCTCACTAGACTGTAACAGTTGACAGTGATTTATAAAAGCTTAGTCCAACCAAATACCTCTGTATAGACTTGAAAGATTTTTTTCCCTTAGTTGTAACTGTAGTTTAAATGCCTATCACACCATTATCTTCTTACAATGGGAGTAGAAGGTCTTTTTGTCTAGTAAATCTTGCATTGTTTTTGAAAATGCAAATTTTTTTTAAAAGATACGCTTCTGTATATTATGTTGAGGTTATTTATTGCAAATACTACTTTATAAAAGAGTGATGGGCAGGTATCTTAAATTCCTGCCTGGTGATTTTTGATGAGTGTACAAAACTTTGTTTACATTTATCTGTTTTGAGATTTAAAATGTTTTGTTTGTGTTCACCAACTTAGCAAATTTCTAAAAACTACTAGGCTCTATTCTTCGAGAGGGTAATTTTAGTCCTGCCCACTTTCTTTATAGGATGAGCAAAAGAGTGAGTTTCTTTTAAAGCTATTGGTGTTTCTTCGTTAAGACCCATCGGCACCCAGGCACAGATGTAACATGACATTACATAGTTCCTGAGCTCCCTCTACTGGATTTTTAGCATCAAAAAAAATTGCTTGAATTTTATTGTTTAGGGAGATTTTCTTACTAATATTAATACATAGCTTTACAAAGCTATTCTTTTCTCTCTACCACCTGGGATTTTCTAAAGGTTTTGCAAAAGAAAATACTGAAAATATACTACAGCATGGGATTTTTAAAATTTGTTACAAAATTTGTTATGAAATGGAGGAAAGGGGCAGTATTACAAATACATAAATATTACGCATTTACTGAGAAGGCATAAAGCCACATTTGATACCTTGGCTTTGAAAATTTGCTTCAGGATTTATGGACATAGAAAAGTTAAGATTTATTTAGCAGTTTTTCCTTTTGTTGCTTATATTTCTAACAAGAAGTCTGTTGCTTCAGATAACCTGACAACTTCCCCTGTTTGTTAGATCTTTCAGAGGTTGATTTATGCAGATAAGCAAGAAGTTCAAGGAGATGGTCCATTTCTGGATGGAATTAATGTCACAATAAGAAGAAATTATATTTACGAAGATGCTTATGACAAACTTTCCCCAGAAAATGGTATATATGATTCTGTGTGTCTGCATGTGGCAGGGGAGGCGAGGGATTATTTTAGAAAAAGGTAGTCTTAAAACATTAGTGTCCGTCATCTTGTTCCATAATGACTTTTTAACAGTGGAATGTACTATGTCAGATTTGGTAGATGTATATTATCAAATAACATTGACAAATAATTATCCCAACAGGAGCCTTTCAAATACTGATTTTTTTTTTAAGGCAAGAAACTCCACCCACAAATGTCTGCGTCTAAAATTTAGTTGACAACTTTTAATTCTGAAAATGTTGATGGGCAGCCATCGACATTCTGTATTATGGCATTATGATAATCTATTCATGTATATATTGTAAACTCTAAGCCATATTTAACATATCAGAAGAAACCCCACTGCAGTCCAGACCCCTCTACAGACAGACATGTGCATCAGTGACCGGAGCGAGTCACGCTCAAACAGTGACTTGGATCGTATTTAGAGCTCAGCAACCTGTTTTGTCTCATGTGACTATTTGACACCCAGTGTTAAATGTGTAGTGTTATCATTTATATATTAATAATTTTAACTTCAGAGGATGGTATCCATGATACTGCATGAAATTGTGGCTGTATCAATGCAGGGAATTAACAATGGAAGCTTGGCAGGATCTGGAGCACAGCTTTAGGAGGTGATGGGAGGATGTCAGAAATGAACAGTTGCCTCTTCCAGGGGAGCAAAACTTCAAGTCATTTTTTTCTTAAAGAGCTGATTGTGCTATACTGTGGGAGTAACGGAGGGTGGCGAGCATCAGTCACTGGCCCCTTCTCTGTCCCAGGGTTTGTGTGCGAGGGTTTGATGTTCACATGATGTGGTTTTGTCATGGAATCGGGGCTGCAGACACCACCAGCTCAGTCCTGACCCCTGGCTGTGCACTCTCCACTGCACCAGCGTACTCTTGCCCAGCAGAGCACGTTTTAAATCTTCTCTGTGAACCAGGCAAAAATCTGGTACTCTGACTTCCAGCCCAACGTATTTTTGGAAACAAACTGGGCCTCCCTCCATGGGGATCTGGTCCCCATGAATCAGCTGGTGCAGCTGTTGCGTTGTGTCCCCGCACACTGCGGGACAGGGTCCTCGTCCATTGTCCCCTTCAACTAGCTGGTGCTCAGTAGGTGTTGGGTTTGCGCTTGAACCTGGGGAAGACTCAGTCGATAGATAAGATGGTAAATGTGCCATCAACTCAGAAGTGTTGAGAGTGGGATGGAGGGGGGGTCGATGCCAGAGGGTTTTATAAAGCCGTGGGATTTAGGAGAGGGAGCAGTGACCTCCGACCGTGTGCACACTTGGTTCAGGCTTGCTTCCTCCACGTGCCAGAGTTGGAATGAGCTCCTCAGCCCAGAAGGAGATGTGTGTATCAGCAATTTTAAATTAACTTTAAAACTATTTCATGTAGGTGATTTTTAAAGACGTTACTGTCCAGGGGCGCCTGGGTGGCTCAGTCGGTAAGCATCTGCCTTCAGCTCAGGTCATGGTCCCAGGGTCCTGGGATCGAGCCCCGCATCGGGCTCCCTGCTCGGTGGGAAGCTTGCTTCTCCCTCTCCCACTCCCCCTGCTCGTGTTCCCTCTCTGGCTGTCTCTCTCTCTGTCAAATAAATAAAATCTTAAAAAAAAAAAGAATATGTAAAGACATTACTGTCCAATTATAACAAGCCCCAAATTTCCTAATGAATCCTTAAACTTAAAGTTATTCAGAAGTTGATCACACCCTTACTCCCCAGGGTGTGCTGATATTTGCACTGAATTTAAGGGAGTTGGAGAAATCTTTTCCTAATATGTATGTTATAATGCTTTATTCTCTGCAAATAGTCTCTAGTTCAGGCCTTATTAACATGACTTTTTTAAGCCATGTGTTAAAATTGCTATTTTGCTAGGGAGAGTAGTAAAATTAAATATCATCTCAGAATGTTGCATTTACTTCTGGAAAATTGGTGTGAGGTGCTGTGTTAACTGATCGTTTACACATAATCAGTTAATACGACTGCTCCACGTGCCGTCTCGTCCTCACAGCGCATCTGGCGTTTATGGACACTCATCATCTCGTATTCATGTCTTCTCAGGACGGTTTTCTTCCTCTCTCTTTTTTTTAAGATTTTATTTATTTATATAATCTCCACACCCAGCGTGGGGCTTGAACTCACACCACCGAGACTGAGCCAGCCGTTTCCCTCAGACCGGTTTTCTGGAGTGTGGGTGTTGGCCCCGTGGATGATCAAGCTGGCTGCTGGAGCTCAGAGAGGTGGGGAGCCCAGCAGGTACCGGTGCCCCAGCCGCAGCCCCAGCCCCAGCGCCAGCCCCAGGCCCGGGCTTCCAGGAGCTCTCGTTGCCCCGCCCCGCCCCAGTGTGAGACCGGGGCGAAGTGATCACAGTTACTCTCAGGACTGCTGTAGCTCTTGACGTCATCATCCGTTAGCTTGGATGAGAATCCGCTAGAGCTGGCTCTGAACTGTACTATAGTCGGTTCCCGAGAGCCTCGCGTGTCTGTGCTTTTGTGTGTGAGTTGGT
Source organism: Leptonychotes weddellii (assembly GCF_054177405.1). NCBI lineage: Eukaryota > Metazoa > Chordata > Mammalia > Carnivora > Phocidae > Leptonychotes > Leptonychotes weddellii. Next base: position 1,339,382 of record NC_138380.1, on the reverse strand, counting down.
TTTATTTTGTTTCATTTAACGGGCAGGATTTATGACATTGTTTTCCTGAAGAACAAACAATAATAGGGTAAAATAAAAGTAACATTTTACTTAGGTCCCCCCCCCCACTGAAACCTTAGTATATAAGTAGATATTTTATTTTATTTTATTTTTATTTTTTATTTTTTTTTAAAGATTTTATTTATTTCACAGAGAGAGACACAGTGAGAGAGGAAACACAAGCAGGAGGAGTGGGAGAGGGAGAAGCAGGCTTCCCGCTGAGCAGGGAGCCCGATGCGGGGCTCGTGGGATCATGACCTGAGCCGAAGGCAGACGCTCAATGACTGAGCCACCCAGGCGCCTCTATAAGTAGATATTTTAAATTTGTCCTTAGAAACAAGTAGTGGCAAGTATCTCAGGCTAGATTTGATTCTGAAAATATTATTATGCTATTGTATATTACCATTCACAGAAATGAGCTTTAGGGAACACAGAATCTCAATTCTAGCCAAATCAGAGGGGTGACTTCGGTGACTGCCCACTGAGTCTGCAAAAGATAATGACACACTCCCGCTCTCCTTGCTGGTGCTACAGGTGGAATGAGGGTGGGAAAGCATGGGCCCTAGTGGAGTGGTTCCCACTTACAGCATTGTACGCTTAGAATTTTTACGGAATCTGCTACCTGCTGACCATCAGTTTGAGAAATAATACATACAACAAATGCTTAAAGTTCATCCTTAAAACTGGGTATTAAGAGGAATATGTAAAGGTGAGAAATATCCACTGTATTTTTATGTTGCATCTATAATTATCCGCTTAGATTTCTCTTGGCATTTTACCTAGATCTTGAGATTGAACGTATTTTGTAATCCTGTTAATCAAAATACATGCAAATAACATATTCATGGAGTCTAATCAGTAAAAAGCATGTTCTTCATGTAACTATAGTTAAATTTTAAAAATAGAAGAGAATACGGTTTAGTATAAAAGCCTGTGCTTTGTAGGTAATAGACCTATCTTTAAATTATAGCACCCCCTTTACAGTGTTAGCTGTAGGCCTTTAGATACGTAACTCAACCTTCCTTTTACTTGGTTTTCTCACTGCAGAATGAGGATAATTCTTTTTTTTTCCTCTTCTTCAGGTTTTTATTTAAATTCTAGTTTGTTAATCCCCAGTGTAATGCTTGCTTCAGTAGAATGTATTGACTGAGCACCTCCACCCAACACCCAGTGCTCATCACAGCAAGTGCGCTCCTCCATCCCTTCACCCATGTAGCCCCTCCAGAATGGGGGTAATTGTTAACCCAGAAAGTTGTTAAAGGACTTGAAGTAATGTGTGTAAAATTCCAGGTAATTTCTAGCTCGGGGCAAATACTCAGTGGTCATTATTCCTTTACAAAGTACAAGAGCAAGCTGAAACCAGGTGGTTTAGGTCTGTTTGCCTTACTCCTGCGGGAGATGTGGGCGTCAGCACGGAGCTCACCTGGCACAGCGTCTGTCCTCTCCCCTGCCGGCTCAGCAGAAGACGAGGTCTGTACTGCTGGGCACAGTGGTGTAGATCTCAGTCCATACAGTAAATCGTCCTGGCCCTGTTTGAGCCATGTTCTAGAATAGTCCTGGCCGGGTTCTGTGACTTCGGAAGTACTGACGCCCGCCCACCGCCGTGATGGAGGCTCTGGCAAACATGCATTCTGCTAAGCCCCTTTCTGGAGTGTTTTCTCAAGGTCCCCTGTCCCTCGGGAGGTTTGAGGTGGCCGCACAGGAAGCCTGAAAGATGGCAGCCGCTCATGAGAGCCCCGGAGCACTGGTTCCACGTGCCCACCTGGGCCGAGCCGCTCTGCACCCACCACGCTTGCCCAGCGGCCCGCCCCTCCACCCCTCCCCGCCCGCTGAGATGCAGAGCACCCCAGGACGCAGGGGGAAAGGAGGAAGGACGTGCCAGTTACTTTCTCAAACCTGCAGCTTGAGAGAGCCTGTCCAGTGAAGACCACCTGGTTTCGACTTTTGGCAGAATCCCTGTCATTGGCTTGTATTTGGGGTCTGTTGTATCACTCTAGGGGAGTCAGCCCAGCCACACTGTCCTCTTGAGGACCTGGCCGGACGTTTTTCTAAGATGTCAGGCATAATTAAGCAACTTGGCAAATTTTTTTGTGTTTTTATCTTTGTGGCACACTATGACCAAAAAGACTTGACCTTTTTCAGCCAGATAACACTTTGAAATGAAAATGGAGACTCTGGGTTCTGACTCTCCTGCATTGTTCACCTCTTTCCAAGACTCTACTGTTGTGGCACCGATGTCTCCTTTATTCATTTGTTTTTTGCCTTTCCTGATAACAATTTCTGTTCCCCTTGTATTCTTATGTGCTTAATTCCCTCCCTCCTCTCCTCGTAGTTTAGAGTACTTTAGAGTGTCATGTCCTTTAGAATATGAGGGGTAACTTAATTCTCTCCTGAGCGCTCTGTCTCCCCTCACATCCATGTGTGATATGTGAACTTCTTTCTCTCTTTCTCCCATTGTCAGCTTTGGGGAAAATATGGGTCCGTCTCATCGTCTGTTTTTACTCTCATTGAATTTTTTTTTTTTTGAATCCTGTATTAAAATATCTCTAATATTCTTGCTTCCCTTCCCAAAACTTCCTGTAATACCAGCTTATTTTATTGCCTTCTTTTAAAATCCTCTCTCCTCCCCTGTTAATCCCCTTGCTTTCACAGAGCCTGATTTGAAAAAGCGGATCCGTGTGCACTTACTCAATGCCCATGGCCTGGACGAAGCCGGCATCGACGGTGGTGGGATTTTCAGAGAGTTTCTGAATGAGCTGCTCAAGTCAGGATTTAACCCCAACCAGGGGTTCTTCAAGACCACTAATGAGGGGCTCCTGTACCCCAGCCCGGCCGCTCAGATGCTCGTGGGAGATTCCTTCGCCAGACACTACTACTTCCTGGGCAGGATGCTTGGAAAGGTAAAGTAACTTTGTATGGACGTGGACCTCAGACCACAGGATGTTGAAGTTCTGCCTTTCTGTGTGGTTGCTCTGTGTCATTGAAGATGTTTATTCAGAATTGCTAAAGTAATTTTGGTGAACCCTGAACAGTATTCTTTTACATAACAACTAACACTTCGTTGTTACACGTTGCATGCACAGTAGTCACACACATAAATCATTTGGGAAACCTGGGGGACATATATTATAAAACCCTGTTTGTCGAAGTCTCTGGGTAGATGTCTCTTGCCTCAGTGTGCACCCTGGAAATACTGTCAGTCTCCCCGTTGCTCTTGTCCATAGTGTTCAAGTGGTTCTTTTAAGGTTCTGTAAACGTGTAAAGTGCTACAGGGTGGAAGACCATAGTTGTTGGGTGTGGGCTAAGTGTTCTGTACGTTGTATGCAAACTCTATGAGAAATGGCCATTAAGGATGACGTGATCGGGGCGCCCGGGTGGCTCAGTCCATGAAGCGTCTGGCTTCGGCTCAGGTCATGATTCTGGAGCCCCGGGATTGAGCCCCGTGTCAGGCTCCCTGCTCGGCAGGGGGTCTGCTTCTCCCTCTCCCTCTGCTCCTCCCCCTGCTCAGGCTCTCTCTGTTCACTCTCTCTCTCTCTCAAATAAATAAAATCTTTAAAAAAAAAAAAAAAAAGGATGACATGATAGAAATGCTCTAGTAACCAGAATGCTACACCCCTGCCGACCAGCTACACAAACTCCTGTAAATGAAAGGAAAAAATTGATGAATGGTGTGTGTAGCCTTGTGGAAGCGTCCTATTTAGTGGTGAAACTGATAAACTAGATCAGTCCTAGCCTGTTGTAGCCCCTTCAGGCGGCCATAACAGAACCCCACAGACCGGGCGGCTTATCAGTCACAGACCTTTGTTCCTCACAGTTGCAGAGGCTGGAAGTTCTGGTCAGGATGCCACGTGGTCTCACTTGCTGGGGGCCCTTCTCTCTGGGGTCGCTTTGATAAGGACACCGATCACATTCCTGAGGGATCCACCCTCCTGACCTAATCACCTCCCAGAGGGCCCCCCCCCCAGTGCCATCACCCGGGGGGTTAGGACGTCAGCGTGTGAACTTTGTAGGACAGGCGGGGAACAGCAGGCCCAGGCCGGGAGACTCCATTTAAATCAGGGGTAGCTGACTGCTTCCCTATGGGTCAAATGCAGTCCAAAAAAGAGATTTAGTGGTTTTTTTCTTTTTAATTAATTACTAACATTTTTAAATGGGGGAATATTTATGTGCAAGGTCGTATTTCTGGGTTACTTCATTTTATTTTGTTTGCGTCTTTATACTTGAATTCCACGTCAGCAGTTGCCAATCCTAGCAGGATGCAGCTGGTAAATATCCCAATAACATCAGTAAGTGAGACTTAGGTCTAAACTGTTCTAGGCCGCCTGGGTGGCTCAGTTGGTTAAGCGACTGTCTTCTGCTCAGGTCATGATCCTGGAGTCCCGAGATCAAGTCTCGCATCGGACTCCCTGCTCAGCGGGGGGTCTGCTTCTCCCTCTCCCTCTGCCTCTCGTGCTCTCTGTCTCTCATTCTCTCTCTCTCAAATAAATAAATAAAATCTTTAAAAAATAAAAAAATAAACTGTTCTGAATGAGGTGGGAAATCATCTAGGTCATTTCCCTGGGAAATGAAAAGTTGATTCTTGATTTTTCTTTGAATGATTCACTCCACTCATCATAACTCTGGGGTAGAGAAAACCTGATGCATGTGGGGCAGCATGCCAGGATCCCCAAGTATTCAGACTCTTGTTAACCAATAGTCACTCTAGTGACAGTGACCCGGGTTTACCCCAGACCCACCTTCTGAATCAGAAGCCTGATACAACAGCCCGAGAGCTGAGGGGAGAGCTGGAGGGAGCGCAGGGCTCAGGGCCGGTGGTTCCCTGCTGGCCTGCCTCATCTGAAGGATGCACACCTTTCTGTCCTCCCCACCAGCGATGCTGGCTCCTCACGGGGGCTTCTGCCAGCCACCAGCTCCAGTTCAGAAGGTATCTTTCTTGTTTTCATTACTGGGGGTCTACCTCGCAGCATAGAATAAAGATGGAACAGGGCGCCTGGGTGGCTCAGTTGGTTAAGCGACTGCCTTCGGCTCAGGTCATGATCCTGGAGTCCCTGGATCGAGTCCCGCATCGGGCTCCCTGCTCGGCAGGGAGCCTGCTTCTGCCTCTGACCCTCCCCCCTCTCATGTGCTCTCTCTCTCATTCTCCCTGTCTCAAATAAATAAATAAAATCTTAAAAAAAAAAAAAAAAAAAAAAAAGAATAAAGATGGAACATACCTGGATCTGTAAAGGGTCACAGCGTATCCAGTAATAAGGTTATTATTAAATAAGGACGCCTGGGTGGCTCAGTCGATTTGAGTGTCTGCTCTCGGCTCGGGTCGTGATCTCAGCGTCCTGGGATCGAGCCCCATGTTGGGTTCTCCACTCAGCAGGGAGTCTGCTTCTCTCTCTCTCTCAAATAAATAAATAAAATCTTCTAAAAAGAATCGTTGATGTATTGTTATAGGAGTTAAATGTTTTCCATGGTATTTGGAGGAAGTTCATTAGGGTTTTTGGATAGTCTGGGAATGCATTTTGGTTTCCCCTATTTTTTTTTTTTTAAAGATTTTATTTATTTACTTGAGAGAGAGAATGATAGAGAGAGAGCATGAGAGGGGGAGGGGGAAGGGTCAGAGGGAGAAGCAGACACCCCGCCGAGCAGGGAGCCCGATGCGGGACTCGATCCCGGGACTCCAGGATCATGACCTGAGCCGAAGGCAGTCGCTTAACCAACTGAGCCACCCAGGCGCCCTGGTTTCCCCTATTTAAGAGTGGGTTAGGAATGCCTGATACTCAATATTTACTGTCCAAAGCATTTTGAGGGACAGATTGGATTATAACACAAGAATCATAGTTGGTGCAGCTTCTGCAGGTCAAAGGTGTGACTGAAGGTGACACTCTGGAACTGAGGGCAGCGAGCTACAGCCTCTGGCCTCCTATTCTTTGTAGTTAAAAAAAAAAAAAGTTAGAATTCCAGCAGGTATCATCATTTACATTGTCTGGTTGCTTTCCCTACAGCGACAGTTGAACAAAGCCCAAATAAAGGCTATGCTCTGGGGCCCTTTCCAGGACGGTTTGCTGACTCTGCTGTAGGGCTAAGCCAACAGACAAATCGTAAAGAACCTTTGTGTCGCATGGTCTCCATCCTGTGGGTCATGGAAAATCATTGGTTTGAGCAAGGGCTGAGACTTCCTACATTTGTAAGGAGACAACATGGGGCGAATGGATTTTAGAGGGTGAGACTCAAGAATTAAAGAGTTTAAGGGTCTGGGACACTGGCCTGTGAGGTTAGCGGGGACGAAGAGTGACCACGGGATGTGTCCGCAAGTCTTTATTTCTCTGGCGCGTTTTCTTAGAACTGCTTTATTGTGCAGGTGTGCGATTCAGGGCGCCTGACTGGCTCAGTCGGTGGAGCGTGCAGCCCTTGGTCTTGGGGTCATGAGTTTGAGATCACTTGGGTGAATGAGCGAATGAATGAATGAATGTTTTTCAAGTGTACGGTTCAGTAGTTCCAGTGTAGTCAGAGTTGTGCAGCTGTCACCACCAACACATTTGGAACATTCATCTCCTGTGGCTGTTAACAGCTCTCCTTTCCCCTTCCCAGACCCTAGGCAAGCGCTAACTTACCTTTAGTCTCCATAGAGTGTCCTGTTCTGGACGTTTCGTATAATCGCACCAGACCTACGTGGCCTTTAGTGACTGGCTTCCTTCGCCTGGAGTCATGTGTCCAAGGATCACCAGAGGCGTGGTCTGTGTCAGCACTTCGCTCTGGTATTGCCAAATCATGTTCCCTCTGTGACAGCCACATTTCGTTGTCCATTCATCAGCTGATGGGTGTGGGGTTGTCCCCGGTGATGTTTTTAGTGGAGTGGTTTGATAAAAATGAGTTTGCTGGGGGGTGAAGAAGAGCAAAGGCATAAGAGCAGAAAAGAGTGTCGGTGACCTTTGCAGAAGGCTTCACTCTGAAGGGAAGGAGAGAAGATCCCCAAAGAAAGAACATGTTCCAGAAAAGAATGGGTGGGTTGGTTTTCAAAGATAGGGTAGCTTTGTGCAGGTAGGATGTCGATGAAGAGCCAGGTGAGAGGGATGGCTTAGCAAGCTGGGAAGACACAGCCAGGGACTGGCGAGCTGCCGTGCTCCACAAGAACTGTCTGCGTGGCCTGGCGTCCAGCTGGCACGGGGCTGCTTCAGGGAATCACATGCACGATGCAGGTCTCGATCGGTTTGGTGGCTGGTGACTGCAGTGTGGAGCAGCTCTGAAGCCCAGATGGAGGCGTTGGCTTCAGGTGTCCTGAGCAAGGAAGGTGGGCCAGGGGTGGTCTCTGTGTGGACTGGGTGAGTAAGGAAGGTCAGAAGGGGAGCTCTTGCTGGCGTGGGTGCCTGGCTGATGGAAGGATGAAAGCCAGCCTGAGGAGTCGGCCCTCGGCGCTTTGGCATCCAGACAGACTGGAGGGAGTGGCCATGGGGGAGGAAGATCAAAGAAGACGGGGTGTTAGAAGGGAAGGAAGTGTATCAAGGTCAAGAGGTGAACAGTGACCCCCTGCTATGAGGTTGGGAGGGTGGGGACCGTGAGCGACACCGTGGTGCCCACTACAGTGACGTCAAGCCAAGGGGTAAATGGAATGCGTGCTATTCCCGGACTCAGTATGTAGGAATTGTGATTAATGAGGATCATCCTTGAGTAAGTACTTAAGGAGTTAATGTTGCTATCGTCATTGTTTTCTGTGAGAATTAATCAGAACTATCATCATTTTCAGCTGTATAGTAAAATTTCTTATAGCTCAGCTTTGTAGCTCTGTTCTCTGTACCTATGAAACAGACCTGCCATTGTTCACCTTGGAGTTGCCCATTTGAGAAGCAACGTACAAATCAGTGTCTGCAAAGCAGATCATGCTCTGACTTTTAAAAAAATAAATGAATAGATTGATAGATAACAGCTTTTTTGAAATATAATTCACATTCCATAAAATTCAGCCTTTTAAAGTGTACCGTTTGGTGGTTTTTAACATGTTCACGGAGGTGTGCGGCCATCACCGCTTTTACTTTCAGGACGGTTGCGTCATCCTGGACAGGAGAACTCTTTGCACCTTAGCAGCTGTTCCCCTCCAGCCCACCCCTGCCAGCCCTAGGCCGCCACTCATCTACCGTCTCTGTGGATGTGTCTGTTCCAGACATTTCATAGAAACAATTCATGGCCTTTTGTGACTGGTTTCTTTGACTTAACAGAATGTTTTCAGGGTTCCTCAACATCGTAGCATGTGTCGGAACTTCTTCTTTATAGCTGAGTGATATTCCATTGTGTGGATATAAGACATTTTGTTTATGCATTCATCCATCAGTGGACATTTGGGTGTTCCCACCCTTTGGCTATTATGAATAATGCTGCTATGAACATTTGTGTACCGACCTTCCCTGACTTAGGATGGGGTTACATCCCGATAAAAACCCATTGTAAATTGAAAATATGAGATGTTGAAAATGCAGGGCGCCTGGGTGGCTCAGTTGGTTAAGTGACTGCCTTCGGCTCAGGTCATGATCCTGGAGTTCCGGGATCGAGTCCCGCATCGGGCTCCCTGCTCGGCAGGGAGTCTGCTTCTCCCTCTGACCCTCCCCCTCTCATGCTCTCTCTCTCTCTCTCTCATTCTGTCTCTCAAATAAATAAATAAAATTAAAAAAAAAAAATGCATTTCACACACCTAACCTAGCAAACATCACAGCGTAGCCCAGCCCACTTTAAGTGTGCTCAGAGCGCTCACATTACCCCACAGTTGGGCAAAGTCATGTAACACGAAACCTGTTTGACAGTAAAGTGTCGAATATCTCCTGGAATACACGGCACGCTGTCCTGAAAGTGACGGACGGGACGGCTGTGTGGGTGCAGATGGCTGTCGGTGTATTGGCCGTGGCCCCTCGTGATCGCGTGGCAGCTGGGAGCTGCGGCCCCCGCCCGGCATCACGGGGGGAGGATCGGACCGCGTATCGCTGGCCCGGGAAGAGATCCACATTCAGAACTCGGAGCACGGTTTCTGCTGAGTGTGGATTGCTTTCGCCCCATTGTGAGGTCGAAAAATCCTGAGTTGGGGTCCATCTGCACAAGGTTTTGTGTGGACATATGTGTGCATTTCTCTTACCCGAGAGAAATCTGTACTGAGGATTGGAAGTGTGGACTCGTGATTCTGCTTTCAAAGTGTTTACAACCTTTTACGGTCCCACCAGCAATGTTTGAGGGTTCCGGTTTCGCCACACCTTGCCAACACTTAAGATTGTCTGTTTAATCTCTTTTTTTTTTTTTAAAGATTTTATTTATTTATTTGACAGAGAGAAACACAGCGAGAGAGGGAACACAAGCAGGGGGAGTGGGAGAGGGAGAAGCAGGCTTCCCGCAGAGCGGAGAGCCCGACACGGGACTCGATCCCAGGACCCCAGGATCATGACCTGAGCCGAAGGCAGACGCTTAATGACTGAGCCACCCAGGCGCCCCAAGATTGTCTGTTTAATCTCTTTATTTTACTTACTTTCTTTATTTTAGTCTTTTTTCTTAGAACCATCTTGCTGGGTGTGAAATAGTATCTCATTATAATGAGCTTTTGATTTCCCTGATGACTAGCGATGTTGGGCATTTTTTGTGCGCTTCATGTTTTCTGTGCAGAAAGGTCCCTTCAAGGGGCGCCTGGGTGGCTCAGTCGTTGAGCATCTGCCTTCAGCTCAGGTCATGATCCCAGGGTCCTGGGATCCAGCCCTGCATCGGGCTCCTTGCTCTGCGGGAAGCCTGCTTCTCCCTCTCCCACTCCCCCTGCTTGTGTTCCCTCTCTCACTGTGTCTCTCTCTGTTAAATAAAGTCTTCAAAAAAAAAAAAAAAAAAAAAAAGAAAGGTCCCTTCAAGTCCATCGTCCGTTTCCTAAATTGAGTTGTCTTATATTAAGTCCTTTATATATTCTAGTTTCAAATCCCTTATCACCCTCCTCATGATTTGCAAGTATTTTCTCCCATTCTGTGGGGTTGTCTTTCGCTTTCTTGATAGTGGCCTTTGAAGCTCCAGAGTTTTTAATTTTAATGAAGTCTTAATGCATTTATTTTTTTTTGTTGCCTGAGCTTTTGCAGTCTTATCTAAGAAACCATGGTCACACGACGGTTTTAATCCAGGGTCACAGAGATTTACACCCGTATGTGTTCTTCTAAGAGTCTCATAGTTTTAGTTCTCATATTTAGGTCTTTAATCCATTTTGACCTAATGTTTTTATGGTATGATTAAGGATTTTATTTTATTTTTAAGTTTTCAGGGGCCAGATAAGCTCCTTTCTTTCCAGTTACACATCATTTTGAGTTAATATTTGTAGATGGTGTGAATTAGGGGTCCCACTTGATTCCTTGGCATGTGGGTATCCAGTTGTCCCAGCACCATTTGTTAAGAAGACTGACCTGGTTCCCTTATCAAGAATCAGTTGACCGTGAATGTAAGGGTTTATTTCTACTCTCAGTTTTGTTTCATTGACCTCTCGGTCTAGCCGTGTGCCAGTGTGACGTTGTTTTGATTACCTGTGTAGTCAGTATTGTGTGTGTATTTGTTAATGACAAATGGTAATGGAGCCCCAGGCCTAACAGCGCAGAGGGGTGGTGGAAGGGAACCGGTAGGTCCTCAGTATAAAAATCATATCCCTTTATTTGTATCTCTGAGATGCACAGATGGAGGCCCATTATCATTCATTTGTTCTGATTCCAAATGTTGCTACTTTAATAATATAGACTCTAAGTGTTGCTCAAGTTTAGAAATGGGCTCTAACTTAACCTCATCATTGTGTACGTATGTTTCTTTAGGCTCTCCTTGTCATTTCAGAGACAAATTTCAGACATTGGCCTGGTGTTAAATTCCTTAACATAACTGTCAAACAGATCATTTTCTACTTTAATTCATTTAAAGCCATAACCTGTCTCTCCCACCTGAAGCCGCGTGCTGGCTTTGGTGTCCGTTCTCCATGAGATACCGTCTCTCCCTGGCAGTGGTCCCTGTGACTCAGCTTCAGCTCCTCTCGGACGAGAATACGTTTCATAACCCATTTCATGAAAATCTTTGAAATGATGCACTAGTTCTTTCTATTAAGGTGAGCCCAAGAATCTCCTAAATTAATAGTAATAAAATTAAATTTTAAAATAATAATGGTGAGCCTCTATTTTGCTAGACTAAACTGAGATACCCCTTTAAATCTTTTAAGTATTTATTTTTTATTTATTTAAGTAGTCTCTACCCCCAGCTTGGGGCTTGAACTCATGACCCCAAGGCGAGGAGTGGCACACTCCACTGACTGAGCCGGCCGGGTACCCCTGAAGAAAACCCTAAATTCAGTGGTTCTCACACAGTGTGGTTAGAGACAACAGAGGAAGTGGTTTTGTTTGCATGAGTTAAATCTTACTAAAATTTGGCATTATTTTTCCTTCCTGAATGTATAAATTGTCCAATCTTGATTAATATAGAGACAAGATAATTAGACGGTCCTGGTCCACTGAGGTTTTCTGGCCAGTAGTTTTGTAAGTTTGGTGAGGATAAACTCGTTTTCCCCTCTGTTTAAGGATATGCTCCCAGCTGCAGACACCGTGAGGAGGCAGTTCCATCGTGGCGTCCTAGAGGCTCAGAGCAGATAATAGATCGCTCCTACTCCTCTACTTCAGAATACGTATCTCTGTACCAGATTCCAGGGAGGAGAATTTGGGATCTACACCTTTCTCCCAAAAATGAAGTTTATTAAGTTGTTTCTCAGTAAAGCTCTTTAAAGTAGTGAAGGTTAGACAGAACCAGTAACAAAACTCTAGTTATAGGAGGATGGTAGATAATTTAGTTCCATGTATTGAAGATTTTACTTATATAATTTTCTGCATTCTCTGGAAATTCCTAAGGGAATACTAGTTTCTAAAACATCTGATTATTACTGGTTGCGAATGGTTAAACTTTGTACCAACATGTTAAAAATTGTCCAGAGCTTAGTGAGCATGACAGTATAGCCCTAATAGTGATATCTGCACGTTAAATCCTTAGGGGAAGAAAATTGTGTATTGATTGATTATGATATTTATTGGGTCATAATGTATTTAAATTTTCTTTAATGCATATGTTAGTGATTGTTTACTGTGATGAAGTGCAAAGAGGTCTTCAGGAGCAGTCCTACATAAAAGAATTACCTCATGTCACTGGTCACTTCTCAATTAGAAGTTCCATTAGCAGATGATTCCTGCTGCTGGTGTGGGTCGTGATTGCATTTTATCGCCTGTAAATCAGGCTTGAGACAGGGAATAAATAAACAGCTCAAGGATGTGGTAATGTCAACTTGAACTTTTTTTTTTTTACAGATAGAAGCACCTAGGTCCATTTAAGCCAATTAAGTTCAGAAATTTATTGAAGGAAATCTTTTATCATATTTGAATTCTATTTGAAAATGGCTTTTTCCCCCTTGCTTCAGAATATTGATTTAATTGGAACAGGATGCCTATAGATAGATTATTTGATAATATCTTGGTCATGTATTTCCAATTTTTAATTAGCAGACCCTGAAACTTCCATGTGGCTTATAATTTTGTATTTTAGTAGAATACAGGTACACTTAATGTAGCAGAGAGTGTAATAGTTAACAGTTTATCCTGAGATTTTTTTAAAAAAGATTTTATTTATTTATTTGAGAGAGAGAAACAGCATGAGAGGGGAGAGGGTCAGAGGGAGAAGCAGGCTCCCCGCTGAGCCAGGAGCCCGATGTGGGGCTCAATCTCAGGACTCCGGGATCATGACCTGAGCCGAAGGCAGTCGCTTAACCAACTGTGCCACCCAGGCGCCCTACCCTGAGATTTTTGAGACTTGGGAAAATTTATTCTTTTATATCATTAGAGTCCTTTTGTAAAATGCTCACTGAATTTGCTGAGCCTTTGAAAGTGTAGATTGAAGTGAGTACTAGTGATTTAAGTTACCTTGGTCTGTAAATGGCAAAGCTGCTCTTCTATAATATCTTGTTTTGAACTCTCAAACTCATTAAGGGTCAGTGTAATTGAGCTTCTTCATCTGATTATCATTGGACTAAGTGCTCTTGTCTCTAAAGTTAATATATCTTTTCCCCTAGATTTTTTAAACATAATATTCAGCAAATAGTTGATCATTCTGTGCTTAGCACAAGCCTTCCAATCAATGTTAAGACTTTTTTACTTTGATGTCAGCAAATTTCACAAGCAAGCTTTCTCTGAATCTCCCAATTATCCACAGTGGATGGTTCATTATGAGTTTGCTCTTGTTGACCTTCAACTTTTTTTGGAAGCAGAAAAATCAAAGACCATAATAACTTACAAGTGGTTACTTTATTGGACTCTTGCCCCTTCTGAGGATCGCGCTGGCCTTCACAGCTCCCTGATACTCACGGTTTACAGTCTTCCCTTTAACAACCAAGTGCTCACCCTTCTGCAGATTACTCCTCCCATCAGTCATAAGTTCATTTTATTTCTTCAAAATTATATGTGAAATAAAAGTAAGTTAGATTGTATGGTAAAAATAACAAGTATGTTCCAGAATTCAGTTGATTCCACTCCTAAAAGTATCATTGTAGTTTTAGCCCCTTTGAGATATTTACCAAAATTCTTTCTGCTCCTGAATAAAGTAGAGCTTGCTTACTATTGAGATATCCCTTGTCATAAATTTTAAGCACTCCCAAACACTAGGTAAACACAGATCAGTATCCTTATATTGAGGCCATTTTCCTGGGAAGTAGTGTTGGAGAGAAGACCCAAGGGGATGTTGGGATATGAGGGAGAGAGAGACAGCGGGGCTATACAGATTTTGTTCTGAGAACCAGAGGATAGAGGTATCGTCGACCACGGTGGGGAGACTTGGGAAGGGATGATGAGATGTTTGTTTTTCCTTAGGTCCTGAGATGTCTGCTAAGTATGCAGTTGAATCTTTGGGCCTTGAGTTGAGGGGCGAGGTCTGAGCTGAGCCATCAGGTGGTACTTGAGGTGGTGAGACTGGGCGGTGTCACCCAGGGAGTGAGTGTAGCTAGAGAAAAGATAGCACTGAAGAACTGAGTCCTGGGCCAGGTTGAGAGTTCAGAGACTGCAGGAGAATGTAGCCACCGAAGGTCAGGAGAAGCCGCTGGAGACGCAGGGAGCAAACTAGGCAAGTGTGGTATTTCCGAGGCCAAATCAAGACAGTGTTTCAAGGGAGAGAGAATGATGAACAGTGCCAGATGCTATTCATATGTCAGGACAATAAAGGCTGAGAAGTGAGCATTCACGGTGTGTTCAAGAAGCTTGCATGGAGGGTGGAGGCCAGAGCCTCAGCACATGGAAGCAGTGTCTTCCAGAAATACCTTATTATGTACCAAATCCTGTTCCTCTGTGGCTGCATCCCAGCAGAAATACGTACGTAGATCTGCCAAAATATGTGTATAAGAATGGCTACAGTAACGCTACATTGTATAACCCCGAACTGAACTGCCCAGATGCCCTTCAGAGGTACGGCTGGTAATAAAATTGTGGGATATTTACGTGAACTACCGAATGACCAAACCACAACTATTCACAACAATGTGGAAGAACGGCACAGACCTCATGTGAGTAAAAGAAGTACATTCTGTAGGACTCCATTTATATAAGCTCAGAAACAGGCAAAACTAGTTTCTGTTGTTGGGCATCAGATCCTTTCTCCTTGATGGGGGGTGGGGGCGGGGCTGGTAACTTTTTCTTCCCGGGACTGAGTGCTTTGACGGAGTGGGTCCACACTCAGGACTGGGGCACTCCGCTGCAGCCGACTTCTGCACGGTTACAGGAGGAAAGGGTTGGTGGGTGGGACAGCTCTTGAGTGTTTCTGTAAAGAAAATCTCAGCAGTAGCTGAAGTGTGTGGGCCTGATGGAGCTGACCTGTTGTTTTCGAGAAGAGAGCAGGCATGCATGTTTGCTGCCGACGTGGCTGTGCAGACAGGGACACTTGCTGGAGGAGCGTCCTAGAGAAGGTGGCTGGCAGGCTCTGGCGCTCAGTCCAGGACGCGCATGGGCAGTTTGTGCGGGAAGCGGAGGCCGAGTGTGGGGCACGGTTGTGGGAGGTGGGAGCCCGTGAGCTATCTATCTGAGTGCGTCCACTGTCCTGAGGCAGTAGGCAGCCTTTGGCCGGGTGAAGGTGGGGAGCAACGGTGAGAAGAGGAGGAGGCGCAGGGGTCTCAAGGGGTGGCTCCCAGAGCAGTGATAAGGGGTGCTGCATGGGGCTTGTCAGTCAAGCCTTTTCATGGACTCTGCCTCCGGCCTGCTGGGCCCTGAACTGTGGGGTGGGTCCCTGCTGAGTGTGAGGATTGCCGGGCCAGGGAAACCCAGCAGGACTGCCAGCCGGCCTCAGGCTCCCTTGAGGCTGGCAAGCATCATTGCAGGGGAGCGGGGGGCGGGGGGGGCCAGGCATAGACGCAGGTGGCAGCATGTTGAACCTGGGCGAGTATTACAAAGGGCGAGCTGGGTACAGGGGAATTGAGGGCACAAGAGGTGAGTACAGCCATGAACTTCTAAATCTGGGCTGTGGAGAGGAGGCTCTTCATGAGGATCAGAGGGCAGGGCAACAAGAAGGTGACAAGACGAGGTATGGCGTCATTGGCCGTGAGGGCCGCATGGACTGGGCAGGAAGGAGCCAGAGTGTGGGGAGATTGAAATCAGATCAGGGAGGGGCACTCGGTTACCTGCAGCAGTGGTTCCAGGACAGGCCTGAAGACTGGGTGCCTGGGCGGGGCAGAGGACAGCAGGGCAGAGCAACAGAAGGGCACACGAGAGTGGACGGCAGATGGCCACGGGGTCAGGGTCAAGGGCAGGCAGCTGGCAGCCGTGGGAGGGACTGCAGTGGCTACTCTGGCCCAGCAGCAGGCGAGTCACAGCCAGGGACCGGGGGCGGGGGGGCAGGTGTGGTGTGTGAAGTGGCAGTGAGAAACGGGGAGGGGTCCCTACCTCACTTGTCCCACTGGTGCAGGAGTGCGACTGAGCAGACAACTACCAAAGGAGAAGGGTGCTGAGGGATACAAAGAGCACAGCACTCGGGGGGTGCCTGGGTGGCCAGTCAGTGAAGCATCCAACTCTTGATTTCGGCTCAGGTTATGATCTCAGGGTGGTGGGATCAGCCTGTGTCGGCCTCCCACTTAGCAGAGTCCACTTTTCTCCCTCTGCCCCTCCCCATGCTCTGTCTCTCTCTCTCAAATAAACCTTTAAAAAAAAAAAAAAGCAGCATAGCACAGCCCATCCTGCAAACAGTGCTAAACGTTGCAGTATTGTCAGGAATAATACGGTTTCTTAGAGATGAAACCAAGAACACAAAAAGAAAAAAATAGGTTGGATTTCATCAAAAACTTTTTTGCTTCAAAGAACACCATCAAGGGCGCCTGGGTGGCTCAGTTGGTTAAGCAACTGCCTTCGGCTCAGGTCATGGTCCTGGAGTCCCGGGATCGAGTCCCGTGTCGGGCTCCCTGCTCAGCGGGAAGTCTGCTTCTCCCTCTGACCCTCCCCCCTCTCATGCTCTCTCTATCTCATTCTCTCTCTCAAATAAATAAATAAAAAATCTTTAAAAAAAAAAAAAAAAGAACACCATCAAGAAACTGAAAGGACAACCCACTAAAAGGAGAAAGTATTTGTAAATCATACCGGATAAGAGACTTGTACTAGGATATAGACAGGACTCCGTAATAAAAAGACAAACTAATTTTAAAATGGGCAAAGGATCTGAATAGATACTTCTCCAAAGAAGATAAATAAATGAGCAATAAGCACATGAAAAGATGCTCACCATCATTAGTCATCAGGAAAATGCACATCAAAACCACAGTGCAAGACCACTCCACGCTCAGGAGGACGGAAAGAGTCACAAAGACCGATAATACCCAGTGCTGGCAAGGAAGTGGAGAAATTGGGCTGCCCCCGCGTGGGGGTAAAGAGTGAATGTGAGACAGTGCGGCCCTCGGGAAAACGGATTGGACAGTCCACGGTTACACAGTTACCTTGTGACTCAACCAGCCTATGTTCGGCAAGAAGTGTTCACTGTAGCGTTCTCTACAACAGCGTAAAGGGAGCGATGAGTCAAATGTCTGTCAGCTGACGAAGAACAGAATTGGTCTATCCATACTACAGGAGTTGATTTGGCCACGGAAAGGAATGAAGTCCTGACAGCCGCTATGACCGCCGAACAGAACAGGCCCCGTGAAGAAAGCGAATCACAGAAGGTCACCGTTACAGGATTCCGTCTCTCTGAAATGTCCAGAGAGGGAAATCTGAAGTGAGAAAGTAGATTAACGATCGTCCCAGGCTGGGAGGGTGGGAGAAATGAGGACCACGAAGGGGTAAAGGGTTTCTTTTGGGGGGGATGAAAATGTTCAAAAATGCATTGTGCTGATGGTTGCATAACTCAGTCACAGTAAGAGCCATTGAATTGTTCGCTTCAAATGGGGTGAATTGTCAGGTATGTGAATCATATCTTAGTAAAGCTGTTACCAAAAAACAGTGTGATGCAGTGATTTTGCAAGAGCCACAGGGGTCAAAGGAGTCAGCGGAAGGAGAGCTCGATCCGGGGTGGAGTTTTCGGGTGTGGTCGTTTTAGCCGGAAGGAGCTGTAGGGGTCCTGTGTCTCCTCACCTTGTGGAGAAGGTTCTCAGCACCTGGCCGTGACCAAGTTATTTACCCTGGAGGGACGTCCGTAACCTCAAATTTCAAGGGCGGTAGTGTGGCAGATGTCCGTGTATATTTTATTATCCTGTGCGGTAGAAGAATCTTCAAACCTGAGAAACGTTTCCTTTTAGTTAGTGAAATGGTTCTGCCGTGTGGGGTCCCTTAACCGGGGCTCGGTGTTCTTCTAAACTCCTGATGAATCTTCCAGAAGCAGGACGGAACAACTGTCCTGAAACTCCCAGGTAGCTACTTCTTGTGGTGTGTCGCTTTGGCGAGCCCTTTTGGTTCTTGATCTTCCAGAAGTGCCTCAGTGGGCGGGGCGGGCGGAGCAGGGGAGCAGCGTCCTGTGTGGAGCGGGAGCCTGGGAGCGCGCGGTAACGGGGCACACGGCCGCGGAGCCTCAGCGCTCGGCTCGTCAGACTCACTCCGCGCCACAGCTTCACTTCTGCACGCGCGACGAGGAGAACAGGACCGAGAGGTGAACTTTCGTCTCCCACCCATCCAGCCTCCCCCACGGGTTTTCTGAAGAACTGTTTCTTTGTTGTTTTGTTTTTTTTAAAGATTGATTTTATTTATTCGACAGAGAGAACGCGAGAGAGGGAACACAAGCAGGGGGAGTGGGAGAGGGAGAAGCAGGCTTCCCGCGGAGCAGGGAGCCCGATGCGGGGCTCGATCCCAGGACCCCGGGATCATGACCCGAGCCGAAGGCAGACGCTTAATGACTGAGCCACCCAGGCGCCCTAGAAGAACTGTTTCTTTAAACTAAAGCTGTCAAAGCATCAAGTGCAGATCATCAGTTGCAGCGAACAAGAAAAGATCTGTCCTCGTGGAAGCCTTTGCTTCGGGCCCTGGCGGGTGGGAAGCCAGCAGCGCCTCGCTCGGCCTCCCGCGCCCCTGGTGTGAGCGGAGAGCGCGCCCCTGCCCGGCCTCCGGAGCCGCTGGTGTGAGCGGAGAGCGCTTGGGGACAGGAGTGCGGCTCAGGCGCTCTGCTCGCTGCCCCTTGGAGCCTCTGTGGGGAGGACGAAGGCAGTGCCAGCCCCCTGCTGTGGAGCTTCAGGGTTTCAGTGATGCCTTTTCTCGAAACACCAGAACCTCTGGACCCTGCTCAGTTGTGCTTGCTGGACATTGGCTGAGGCATGAATGGACAGAGTCACTACTTATTTTGGGGTTTTGTTTTTTGTTTTGGGGTTTTTAAAGATTTTATTTGTTTGTTTGTTTGACGGAGACGGGGGAGAGCCCACAAGCCCAGGGAGTGGGGCAGGGACAGAGGAGCCTGATGCCGGGCTCGATCCCAGGAGCCCGGGATCATGACCTGAGCCGAAGGCAGGCGCTTAACGACTGAACCACCCAGGCGCCCCGAGCCACTATTTGAAGCAGCACTGTAGGGTGCCCAAGAGTGTGAGGGAGTGTGGAGCTCGAGGGGCTGCCTCGCCGAGGTGGGTGGTGACCGCACACGGGAGATACATGGGAACGCAGGGCATTGCCTCCTGACACCTTGACATTCAGTGTCGCCGCCGCCGTGTTGACCAAAGCAGCGAGCCGTGTGGAAAGACCTCTGGGGGAGGACTGTGAAGACCCAGGGGTTTGAAATGAATCGTGACACGTGTAGTTTTGCATAACCTGAAGTGTCTCAGAAGAAATGGATTTTTGTGACAAATTCACGGTTGTAGAATTCCAGTGTGGAAAGTAGTCCCTAGCACGTAGTTGGCACTTAATAAATGTCTCTTGAATGATTGGATGCCATATGTTGTGCATAGACCTGGGCGTTAAGGATGAGGGGTGTTTTCTGCCCTGTGGGAGCTTGTGGTCCTGAAAATCCACTGTAGTCCCAGTCAGACACCGTGTTTTCCACTCGTGGGTATGCATGTTGAAGCACAACTATTAAATAGCATATTACTATCAGCGCACATCCTTATGTTACATTTCTTTCTTATTTTTTTAAACTGCAGGGTTAGCATGATCTGAAATAATTAAAATTATTATCTTTTTGCTCAATTAGGGCGGCTTTAACATAAGACAGCTCTGATATAGTTTTTAGATTAAGTTATAAATGTTCACTTTAGAACTACCTGAAGATTGATAGAGATGCATTTGAAAAGCATTATTTTTTTATTGATTCTTAATGTAGTAAATTATTGAAGTTATTTGGCAGCAAACAGAAATGGCCTCTCATGTGGTTCACATTTATTCTCCCGATAGTGCCACAATTTGCATTAATTGCATTGCGACTGCACTCACTTATATTAAAAGGCTTCTACTATAATTAATCCTTTTTATTTCAAATCATTTTGGCACAATTTCTAGCTATAAACACTCATAAAAGACAGACAGTTGAAAAATACGTTACAGGTTTTTTCCATATACCTATTGCAATTTTTTTCGTGACAAGTCGTTATTGATGTGCTTCTGGAACAAGTGTGGTGCAACCGGCTGAGAATTAAGGCCAGTGTGAAAAATGCTAAGTGGATTATTTTGCATAAAAAATAGGCAGTTTTGAAATTGTATAATTAACCTGTGTTTAGAAAATACGTTGATTTATGCTTACATTTGTATCTCAGTTGCATACATTTATGGAAATTTAATTTATAATCCATTTAGCTGATGCAATCATAGTTTTTAGTGCTATCATTTATTAGTGCTTGTATATTAAATGCTCTAAAGGTTTAAACCTGCCTTATGTAAAAAATTATACCTAGGCATTTACATTTTATGAGTCACAGTGGGATTTCTGTTTAAAATTCAGGTAGCTCTGATCTATTTAACGAATTTCACTGGTTTATTGTTACTAATGCAGAAGTGGCAAACGATGACCTTGTATATTGAACACCCCATGATTTACACTTCCAGTTTACTTTAAAGTCCACTGTACAAATGACACTGTTCTTCAGCACCTGGAATCCGTCATGGCATCTGGCGCAGAACGTTCTCCTTGGCTGTGAAGCCATCGTTCATTTAGAAGTAATGGGATTTTTAAGTGCTCCAGGTTAATAGCATTAGCCATTCTTAACTTTAAGCAAACTGTGGTTTTTCAAAACAACTCTTTCTTTGCGTTGTCAGTAGATGAGTTAAGTGCTGGTCGCCATCTTACTGCTCATTCTCTCATTCAGAAGTCTTTTTTTGCCACGTTTTCAGAATTAATTGGGTAATCGTTAGTCTTCAAATCAGAAATAAAAGCACGGGGACATAACACTCCAGTTTCCCTGGCAGAGAACATCTGGAGTCTTAGCTGGAAGGGGGATATTATGAAATACGTAGTTAACAGATGGCGAACCTGAAGTCCTCAGACGTGTTAACCTTGGGAAGAAGTGTTAATTCATACTGTCTGTCAGCGGCGTCCGGAGGCAAGAAGCCAGTGCACACTGGATGCTACTTTCAGGACGATGTTTGATAGCTATTCTCTGGTTCCTTCCAGTCCTGTGAGTGGGACAGACTTTGAAGTGTGGGTCTCACTCAGGGTGAACCTGAGCATTCTCGGTGGCGTAGGAGGGACAGGGGAAACACTCATTCGAGGGTACGTTTTTTGGTGTGTTTAAGGATCATTGGTTTACAGACTAGCGCCACCGCTGATTGTTGCCCGAGTGGAAGTGGCCCACATCCGGTGTGACCCAGCTGAGTAAAAACTGGCGGTGCCGGGAGCCGTGGGCAGGGCATGTTCACCCAACGTGAAGGGTGGCGCGGGGGCTGGAGGCTCGGAGGGCCGGAGCCCCTGCTCCCCGGAAGCTGTTCGTCTGCTGTGTTCACTCGCACTGGTGTGTCTCACCAGAGCCTCGTGTCTCACGTCTCGCATGTGTGGACGTGGTCGGGTGAATGGCCTCCTGGAAGAGGGGCTTCTGAAGTCGCGGTCTCACGGCCGAGCGACTACCCCTGGGATTACAGTTTGTTTTATGGCGGTGTTCCGGGAGCAGCGTGGTGGCACTTGGATCTTTCAACGGTGACTTAAAGAAAAGCTCTGAATACATCCGTAGCGCAGCTCATTGAGTACTTTCTGAAGCGGGGCTCCCCCGCCATCCCCCCGAAGGAGAAGGGTTTGTGAGAATGTGTGCCTGAGGCTCTGCCTCCAGCTCCCCACCTACCAAGTGGGGGTGGCGACTCCACTCTCCCTGTCATTGTCATGTCTCTGCAGACCACTCTTACTTTAGCAAAAATGTCCTCGGGCATGGAAACCCAGATTTCCCCTAGACTTCTGTAGAAGAGTGACTCTTGCCTTCCACTTAGGAGATCTTCCGGACAGGCCAGATGCAAGCGAGACAGCTGATGTGTGCTCAGCGCAGTGCCTGGCTCAGAGCTAGCATCAATACATAGTAGCTTACGTTCATTGGAACAGTTTGACAGGACTTGTTGGGGCTTCCAAGGCCATCATCTGTTAGAAGAAAATAAGAACGTTTCTGAAAATTTTACAGCCCACTTCTGCTTCCTTGTTGCACTTTCTCTCAATCTAGCTTTCTGGTTGGTGTGTTGTGCAATCACTTCCACGAGGGACCGGAGTGTGGAGGGAACATCTTCAATGTCAGAACTCTCTCAGAGCTGTACAGGAAATGGGAAATGAGACTAAGACCAGCCTGTGCTTTGTGACATGGCTGCCCTTCCAGTCCCCCAAACTGAACAGAAAAATTCTTCATTGTTTGGGACAATCGCTCCTGAAGACAAAAACTCACTGTAACTTTCTGTTCCCCTCTACGTGAAAATCCCAAGCACTGATTGGAATACAACATGAATACTGTAGATAGTGCGTGTTTAAAATGCACTTTACAGCCTTAGGCCATAGGAGTATTTATCGTGCAGGATGAACCCTGACATCATGCTGGGAAACCTGCATCACTTGGCCCCTCTTTTCTCTGGATGGAGAATCGGGAGATTAATATAGTAATGTAGTAATATTCACCAGCGCTTAATTCGTCCAGTACCACCGGTCATCAGGGAAATGCAAATTAAAACCATAGTGAGATACCCCACTGCACCAACCAGAATAACTAAACTTAAAAAAGACTGACAACGCTAATGATCAGTGAGGTTCTGGACAAGTTGGAACCTTCCTGTGTTGCTGGTCATGGTGGAAAATGGTTGCGTTTTGGAAGACAGTGTGTCGTTGCCTGATAACAGCTAAGCGCACCTCACGCCCAGTGCTTCCCCCGTCAACGGGTCTGAAGTCTATACTGGGAGAGGTGAGCATGGATCCACAGAAAGGCTCACGCTGACGGTCCAGCAGCTTTGTTTATCCTAGCCTCAAATGGGAAACAGCTCCACGTCCATCATCAGGCCCAGGGCTGGAGATGGTACACAGCCTCGCGGAAAAGAACAGACAGTAACAGGTGAATCTCAAAAGCATCCTGCTGTGAGGAGGCACACGCTGTCTGGTGCCATCGGCGGAGTCCTGGGGTGGCAGCGCGCCCGTGGTGACGGCCACAGAAGGGGCTGAACGTGAGGGAGGCTGTGGCTAAAGGTCATGAGGGAGCTCTCGGGGGAATTTGGGGAGGGGAGGTGTTCTGTGCCTTCACCCGAGCGGCCACTGCATGGGTACGGTCAAATACAATCATCAAGCTGCACTTACAGGCTCTGCGTTTTATCTGGCCCTATGTAAGTTATCCTTTCAGGTACACGAGTGAAGAGACAGTTCCGCGCACGGCCCTCGGACACAAAGTAGACAGGAACCCAGAGTGCAGAGGTCCTCCTGTGGGCGTCAGGGCGTCTGGGTTTGGCGCCAGCGCTGCCCCGTGCTAACTCACCATGTCCGCCCAAGTGCCCGTGAGTCCCAAGGCCCAGTCTCTTCGGTTTAGAACAGGGCCTGTGGGCCAGGTCCAGCCTGCCCCCTGTTGTTGTGTGGCCAGTGTGCTAAGAGGGCTTTTTCCGTCTGATGGCCGAAAAAGCCTAAAGAACAGTGTTTCTTGGCATTGAGAATTACATGCAGTCCAGCCCTGGTACACAGCTGCCCTCACTCGGCCCCGCCCTGTGTTCCTTTTTTGCTACAAAGGCCGAGCGGAGGAGTGGCCACCAAGCCAGTCCAGCCCACTATTGTGGGCTGAATTGTGACCCCCCCCCCCCCCAGAAATGAGGTTCCCTCCTAATCCCTTGTACCTGTGAACCTGACCTTATTTGGAAGTGAATCTTTGTGTATGAGTCATCGCGGGTTAGAGTGGCCCCCCAAATCCAATGACTGGTCTCTGTAAGAGAAAGGACAGGGAGACACACACACAGGGAAGACAGCCCCCCGAAGAGGCAGAGTTTGGAGTGACTCAGCCAAAAGCCAGGGGCCACCGGGTGTGGCCGGCAACATCAGAGAGGACAAGGGGGCCTTTCAGGAGAGTGTGCCCTGCTGCCACCTGGAGTTAGACTTGTGGCCTGCAGAACCCTGAGGCGCCAGGTCTCGGTTGTTCTGAGCCCCCAGCGCATGCTGCTTTGGTACAGCAGCTCTCGGGGACTCACACGCCTGCACAGCCCTCTACCAAAAACATGTGCCCACCTCTTGCAGCACAAAAGACGGGGCTCTGGAACACCCCATCGGTACACACATTCTGTGAGGCAGCCCTAAAACGTGCTGGTGGTCTGCTCTAGAATTTGCGACACACTGAATGCATGCGTTGAATGGTTCACCTGGCCTAGCACACGGTAAGTGCTCACCAAATACTAGCTTCCACCATCGTGGTCATTATGAAGAGGAAGTAGCTGCTGTCAGGATTCTGTTAAATCTCGAGTTGGACTTTTTTATTCGTAGGCAGTGTGAAAAAAGAATTCCTCTGAAATGCTAATCATTGCTCCTTGTTCTCATTTGAAGGCTCTCTATGAAAATATGCTGGTAGAATTGCCCTTTGCTGGGTTCTTCCTGTCCAAATTGCTTGGAACCAGCGCAGACGTGGACATCCATCATCTCGCCTCGTTAGATCCCGAAGTGTATAAGAATCTGCTTTTTCTCAAGAGCTACGAAGGCGACGTGGAGGAACTTGGGCTGAACTTCACTGTGGTGAACAATGACCTGGGAGAGGCACAGGTGAGGAGGCCCTTGGCCGGTTTGTTACTGACGCCAACTTCTCTTCCCACGACGACGGGGAGGATTTCCTTCCGTGTGGAAATGCTTCAGTGCCTTTCCAGTGCGCTGAGGGTTAGACTTGGGGAGTGGGGGTGTCTGGAGACGCACGTGCCCCGGCCCCAGTCCTTTGTGACAGCTGTCCTCTGGGATTGTCTTCCTGGGGCGGCTGCTTGCCTGGCTCTCCGTCCCAGGGAGTGGCGGTTAGCACCTTCCCGACTGGAGCCCTGAGGGTCCCTGTGCCCCTCCGTTCCCTGCCCAGTCTCGGTGGACCTCGGGTGCTCGGACACCGATCGCTGGCCTCCGTTATCAGTCTGGTTGGTCTTGCTGCCTTTATCCTTTAAAAAAAAATGAATAAACCCTACATGTTAGAGATTGAAACTGATTTTTTAAATGACAGCAGTATTGGGGTGTAATTTGCATACGGTAAAATGCACACTTTAGAGGATGGCATGGGTCAGCACATTCCCAGAATGGGCAGCCCTCACCAGCATCTCCATTCGGGATGGTTTCGTCTCTCCAAAGAAACCGTGTGTGCATTAGCAGGTCCCTCCCACCCAGCGTAGGTGAGCACGATCTGCGTGCTGTCTGCGCATTCATCTACCCTGGACGCGGTCCCCAACTGGAGTCTTACCGCCCGTGGCCTTTTGCGGCCGGCTTCATTCCCTTTTGTTGTAGGAGCCAGTACTCCATCCCTTCATCTGGCTGAGCGGCACCCCGTTGTATGGAGATGCCACAGTTTCTTTCTCAGCTGACGGACATTTGGGTTATTTCCACTTTTCAGCTGTTATGAAGAATATGCTGTGAACATTCTTGTACAACATACTGAACTGTGGAAGAATTGATAACATCTGGGATTTATTTCCAGTATGATGAGAGCAGGGGCAGTGGGTGGAGGTGGAGATGAGCTAGATTGGCCATGAGGTGGAACTTGCTAAAATAGGCGGTCGGGGGCGCCTGGGTGGCTCAGTTGGTTAAGCGACTGCCTTTGGCTCAGGTCATGATCCTGGAGTCTGGGGATCAAGTCCCGCATCGGAATCCCTGCTCGGCAGGGGGTCTGCTTCTCCCTCTGACCCTCCCCCCTCTCATGTGCTCTCTCTCTCATTCTCTCTCTCTCAAATAAATAAATAAAATCTTTAAAAATAAAAAAAATAAAAATAAAATAGGCGGTCGGGATGGGGGGCGGCATTCGGCGTACTTTTTTGTCTACATTAGCATACACTCAGATGTTCCCGTAATTTACAAAACCTTTTTTAATGTATACCGACGAACAAAATTGAGGACCTTTGAGGTCGTAGTTGTTAATATCTCATTTTATCAGATTTTAAAGTGACCAGTGTGCTTCTCTATTTTTGGTCTGTTTTGTGGGGAAAAACAGCTTTTCTGCTATTGTTATTAGATCAGTAAACTTTTCTGAATCTAGTAGTTGTATTTTAGCTATAAAACGATTGTTACTGGGACGCCTGGGTGGCTCAGTTCTTAAGCGTCTGCCTTAAGCTCGGGTCATGATCCCAGGGTCCTGGGATCGAGTCCCGCATCGGGCTCCCTGCTCAGCGGGGAGTCTGCCTCTCCCTCTGCCCCTCCCCCTGCTTGTACTCTCACTCTCTCTCTAGCAAAGAGATAAATAAAACCTTTAAAAAAAACTGTTACCTTTAAACTTCGTAAATTTCTGTTATTACTTGGTTTTTAATTCAGGCTTTCAAAGGTCATCAGCTTTGCCAGCTTAAAAGTAACTTCATATGAAATCTATACTTAGTGTTTAGTCAAATCACCATTGATAATGCATTGATCCATTCAGGGTACTCCTTAACCTAACCTCCAGGTCGTCAGCACTAACATTTTATTTTGATAAACACATGTACTGAACAAATTTGAGTTGATGCAAGCTTGGTTATTTTTAAATCATATTACCTACTTGCCACTGTGCCTCATCTGTATTTCTTCATTCACTCATGAGACAGTGTTGCCACTCCGTACCAGCCATGATGCTATCATGCATAGGAGGTTTTTTCTAAACTAGGAGAGCATACACATTCTAACAGGGGAGGCAGATGTGAGCAGTAGCTCAGCTCCAGGTAGTTCAGGGGAGAGCTACCTGGGAGAGACACTGGGGGGGTGGAAAGGCGTTCACCAGGTAGGTGAGCACATTTAGAAGTGGCTAAGCTTAGGGGTGTACAAGAGTAGGTAGACAGATGCCAGCAAATCTGGGCTTCTCCGGCCATCGCGGAGAACAGTTAGAGGCCTTGGGCTTTAGAAAGGGTAAAGATGCACTCAGAAGGAGAACCGGTGTTTCATTCCATAGCTGGTTTGCAGTATTTCATTGCTTCAGGATAAGAGGGCCTAAACCGGTGCATTTCAGAGCTAATAGGAAAATGAATAACAAGAAAACACTTGGGGGCACCTGGCTGGATTGGTCAGTGGAGTGTGTGACTCTTGATCTCAGGGTTGTAGATTCGAGCCCCATGTTGGATGTAGAGATTACTTAAAAAAAAAAAAAAAAAATTCCTTAAAAAAGAAAGAAGAAAACCCTTGAGCCTTCCCAGGAAGCTGAGATTTTGATTCTGTGAGTCAGGGCAGGACCCAGGAGCAGCCTGCTTATTTCCTGGGTCAGGTGGTTCAGAATTCAGAGAAACCACAACTTGGGGGTTAAGCAATGAAAAAGTTTTAACGAGAGAACGTCTGTATGATCTTCATTTTTAAAGTTACGGTCTGTAGGTATAGGTCAGTATCTTGAGCAAAGTTGATTTTATTTGAGTCAGAGGAGGATGGGGCAGGCAGGGCATTCTTGCACTGAACTCCTTGTTCCCTCGTGCCCTGGTGCCCACCATTCTACTTTGGGTCTCTGTGAGTTTGACGACTGTGAGGACCTCATCTAAGTGCAGTCATACAGTGCTTGTCCTTTTGTGACGGGTTTATTTCACTGAGCTTGATGTCCTCCAAGTTCACCTGTGATGTAGCACAAGTCAGAATTTCTTCCTTCTTAAGGCTAATACCCCATAATCTGTACAGATCACGTTTGTTTAGCCATTCATCCCTCGATGGACATGAGAGTTGTCTCCACTCTTATGAATAATGATGCCACAGTAATGATGTACATGGGCTGTACAAATACCTGTTCGAGTCGCTGCTTTCCGTTCTCATGGGTATATACCTAGAAGTGGGATTGCTGGGTCACACAAGAATCCTAATGTTTAACTTTTTGAGGACCTACATACCATTTTCCATGGTGGCTGCACTGTTGGTCTTTCTACCAGCACCGCACAGGGGTTCCAATCTCTCCCTGTGTTGCCAACACTTGTTTTCTGCTTTCTTTTCTCTCTCTCTCAGTCTTTTTTAAAAACTCACAGCCGTCGTCCTGGGTGCGAAGTGCTGTCTCATTGTGCTTTGTGGTGCACAGAGCCCTAATAGTCCGGGACTGCTTCGGGAAGGCTCCGAGGTGTGAGACCTTTGTGTTGGCTCCCTCCCTGGGCTGCAGGACCGTTGCATGGCCCCCACACCAGGGATGTCTTCAGAAACTAAGTTAAGAAGCACACACAGACTTACACATCCTAGTTCTAAACTCTCCGGGTATTTTTAAATGTCTGTCTTCGTGGTGCTTGAATTTTAGTCTATTTCTTGGCCTTTAAAAAGCTGCCTATTGGGGCGCCTGGGTGGCTCATTTGTTAAGCGTCTGCCTTCGGCTCAGGTCATGATCCCGGGGTCCTGGGATCGAGCCCCACATCGGGCTCCCTGCTCGGCGGGAAGCCTGCTTCTCCCTCTCCTGCTCCCCCTGCTTGTGTTCCCTCTCTCGCTGTGTATCTCTGTCAAATAAATAAAATCTTAAAAAAAAAAAAAAATTACGTATTTAATGGGGTGCCTGGGTGGCTCAGACAGTTAAGCGTCCAACTCTTGGTTTTAGCTCAGTCATGGTCTTGGGGTCGTGAGATCGAGCCCCACGTAGGAGCTCCGCACTCGGCAGGGAGTCTGCTTGGGATTCTCCTCTCTTCTCCCTCTGTCCCCCGACCCCCACTGTGCATGTGCACGAACTCTCGCTCTCTCAAATAAATAAATAAGTAAAATCTTAAAAAAAAAAAAAAAACACCAAAAAACTAGCTATTGAAGAAATAGGTGTGGATTAAACCCTAAGTGGGAATATAGGAAATGATACCACCTCGGGTCTCCCGCTTCCCTGTCTTACTTGGACACCTCTAGGCGTTGTTGAGAACTGACCTCAACACTGTGAGAGAAGATAAGAATGAGGAGGACAGAACCATTCTGTTTGGTTACAGCTTACTTAGTTGCTTTTGTTTGCACCTCTTCATTTTATTTTATTTTATTTATTTTTTTAAAGATTTTTTATTTATTTATTTGAGAGAGAGAGTGAGAGAGAGCAAGCACATGAGAGGGGGGAGGGTCAGAGGGAGAAGCAGACTCCCTGCCGAGCAGGGAGCCCGATGCGGGACTCGATCCCGGGACTCCAGGATCATGACCTGAGCCGAAGGCAGTCGCCCAACCGACTGAGCCACCCAGGCGCCCTGCACCTCTTCATTTTATAGAGCTGAAGTTTCAGCATGCAGAATTCAGATTTTTGTGAAAGATGAGGTTTGTTCCTGGCGTGAGGACACTGAATACACAGACAGTGATGCTGCTCGCCCTGCTGTCTCGCTCCACCTGGTGGCATGATTTAAAAAATGAAATAAAAGCGCCAGGGCAGTCAGTTTTATAATGACCTGTCCACGGCCTTTGCTAATGGGAGTATTTCCCATTTTTCCTCCTGAAATAGATGGTAATAGTGAAATGTCGCATATGTAAGAGTTCCATTAAAGCACCACTGGTAATATTGGAATCTATTAAAAGCAAAAGTGTGAAGTTACAATGTTCCAATTATTCATAGAAATTCCCACTGAATAAAGAGATTATGGATGACAATGCAGAGGAATAATTACACTAAAGAGTCCAACAGGAAAAATTGAGAAAGTCACTGGTAAAGCAGCCAATTTGTGGGGGAGATCTTACAGATTCCTACAGAGAGATAAAAACATAGTCCTCTATACAGGTTTAAGTTTGTAAAATACTATGATTTAAAGATTTCTAATATGCAAATACTTCATTGTGTTGGTAGGTTACGTTAATCAATCTCCCCTTTTAAAATACTAGTGTTCCTCCCCAACTTGTTTTCTCCGGTAAAATCAATATGGCTGTTAGCCTGCCTAAAAACAAACATGAAATTTTAGACCACAAATTTGCACACATATCTTTGCTGAGGAAAGTGCTCAGGGTTTAAGATGGTTCCGTGAGTGATCATCGTTACGTACGAGGCATGAACGTGAGTCACGAGTCCTTTTGAAAGTCCGGGCTTGCCCTTCGGGGGTCGTGGACGTGGCTCCGGGGTGAGGTGAGTTCGTGCGGGTGGTGAGCACTTGAGGCCCCGAGCCTTCTGCAGCTGGACTCAGGACTGTCAGGGAGGAGAGCTCTTCGCAGAAGAGCTGCTCTAGTTCCATACTTAGAGGTGTCAGTGTGCCCCCAAAACTGAAATCCCGGGACAGATTTGATGTGATTTTAGACACAGAAAGTTGTTTTGATGTAGCCTAGAGAGGAGTTTAGACGACCACGGCGCAGTCCCTGTGCGGTCACTGGAAAGGGCATTGCCATCTGATCAGGCAGGGTGACTGGGGCTTTGGAAGTCCTTTACCTGATCGTTTCCCGGGTCCTTTGTCTTCGAATCACTCAGTACATGCTCATTTATTACCTGTTGTTAATCCACTTAAGGTAAGGAGTGGTAGTTTGTACATTAAAACAGAGCCGCAAGCGTGAGGCCCAGGTGACAGATGGCCCGTCAGCGGGAGGCGAGCACGGGAGGCATTGTGGCCTCTCCCTGGAGCAGAGACGAGCAAGGAGATGTGGGTGCAGAGCCTTTCTTAGGCCTCTGGTTCCAGCGTGGATCACGAGAGTTAATGAGAAGGGAGGCGTCATCTAGAACGTGCACTGTGGAAAGAAGCAAATCCAATAAAGCTTTGTAACGTCTTTAGCATGAGATGGCCACGTAACCACTGGGTGTACGATGATTTCAGTATAGCTCTTCAGCAGATGGTAAAATGGCCTTTCTCTCAAGTGGTAAAAAAAAAGCTGGCTGAAATGCCGTTGCCCAGAGCGGGAGGCGTTGTCTTCATTATGACAGAACCACGAGGGGGACGTTTTCGCGGTTTCCGTAGCCCGCAGTCTGGGCAGCGCTGTTTTCACCCCCCGAGGTTTGCCACCCACGGGTCATTCGGGAATGGCTTGTTCACTTACTGTGGATTTGTCTTCTGGTTCTTCATCCTCAGCACAGACGGCCTCCTCCAAATGCATCTGAGTAAGCAAACTTTAACAAGTGCATTCTTGTAAATGAGGCTGGTGTGTTTATAATTGGCTGTGCTGTTTTGTCAATCACCTTTGGTTTATGTGAGTTTAGAGAACCACAGTTCTAAGTAGACCAAGCAGAAGTATCACCATCTTATTAATGACGAAAGCAGTTCCCGGGGCGAGGTGAGTTGCGGGCGTCGGCGTTACCGGGAGCGGGGAGAGCCGGTGTGTGGCCCCAGCTCCCGCCGAGGGCTTCCCGTGACGCTCCAGCACAGCCGGCACCGCTCACCAGCTCTGTGCTAGACCGACAGGCTGTGCGAGTGTGGCTACCTAAGGACAGAGCGTTGTCCTCTGAGGTTCAGTCATCTGAACGACGGTCAGTCACCTCTAACGGACCGCTGTCCTCTGAGTCCTGTTGAAAGTACTTCAGGGGCGCCTGCCCGGCTCAGTCCGTGGATGTGCGACTCCTGATCTCGGGGACGTGGGTTCAAGCCCCACGTTGGGTGTAGAGATTGCTTAAACATAAAATCTTTAAAAATAATGAAAGAATAAAGTATGTCATAGTGGTAACAACATGATGGAGACCTTCACTCCTTGGGCTGTATTTTCTCCAGAATGAATCCCTTTGGACATGTGTTCATTTTTTGGTTCATATCTTTGCCCCTTGTGATTCATAATTTGTTTTAACTTTTAATTATTAGAGAAAGAGTGTGCACCTGTGTGTGAGTGGGGGGGGGGGCAGAGGGAGAGAGAATCTCAAGCAGGCTCCCCACTAAGCACGGAGTCCGACGCGGGGCTCGATCTCACGACCCTGAGATCATGAGCTGAGCCGAGATCAAGAGTCGGATGCCCAAACAACTGAGCCACCCAGGCGCCCAGATTCCTACTTTTTTAAGACAAAGTTGCCATGATGACGTTGCTGCGTCACTCCTTAGTGCTTTGGAGAAAGCGCGGGTGGCTGACAACCCTAAAGACGGAACAGGATGCCCGGCTTTGGAGAATGCTGTCACGTGTGCCAGCAGACTGGTGTCACACCAGCTACACGGCTTTTTATGTAGATTCTCACATACAAAGCAGTGCTGTCACGTTTCTTTGAAGTAGCTGTTTCTTGCTTTCATTTTACTCTGGTCGTACTGAGAATTTCCAGACCCTTATTTTAATGTTTACAGGTAGTCGAACTGAAGTTTGGTGGGAAAGACATTCCTGTCACCAGTGCCAACAGGATCGCGTATATCCACCTTGTCGCCGACTACAGGCTGAACAGGCAGATCCGTCAGCACTGTCTGGCCTTCAGACAGGGCCTGGCCAACGTGGTGAACCTGGAGTGGCTGCGAATGTTCGATCAGCAGGAGATCCAGGTACACTGCTCTCTGGCGCTTGGGGTCACAGCTGTCACGTGACACAGAAAAGCTGTCATAAAATCTACCTCAAATTTATGAATCGAACCTCTTTTTCAGGTGTTAATTTCTGGTGCACAAGTTCCCGTAAGTCTAGAGGACCTGAAGTCCTTTACAAACTATTCAGGTATGTTGTCACTACTAGTTACTAATCCTGAAAATGTTATGGATGATATTTCCAAACTAAGTTTTCATATACTTTGTTCGGTAATTCATCCACATGGCTTAGAGCCCAGCAAGTGAGGTGAGCGGTACAGGGACATCCCCAGCTGTCCCGTTCTGCTCTGCCTCTCCCACCACAAGTAGACACTCCTCTTGGTTCTTTACATATTTACGCACAAATACAAAGTTAATTCTTACTTTCCTCATCTTTACACACGATTCTGCCTCTTGTGGTTTTCTCTTCACACCAGGTCTTCTTAGCTCTCTACGAACGTATTGGGTTGCTTCCAGTCTTTTGCTTTTAAAACCGTGCTAGCGAAAAGAAGAACCCCAAAAAAACAAACAAAAAAAACTACTAACAATTAAAAAGAATAAACAAAAAAACTGGACCTCATTTTTATTAAATTAAACTCAAAAGTTTCTGCTCTTCAAGAAAATGAAAAACCAAAAAGAAGATATATAAATGGCCAATAAACACATAGAAAGATGCTCAACAGCATTAGTCATCAGAGAAATAATAAGATTGTTCAGAGGTGGAATTGGTGTATCTTTTGGGCATTTGTAAGTTTTTTTTAGATTAACCTCATATATACTTAGGAACAGTGAAAAGAAAAAAAAAAATCATCCTTAAAACAATTACTGTAATTTTAGTGAATTTTCATAGTCTATTCTAGTAATTTATAGTGTACATTCTGTTTGTTTAGCATCAGAAATGAAAAAAAAACTATTTCCAACATACAGACTCTCCTGCTGTCCTGCCCGCCCTTGAGGTGTATTCAGTAAACTTCTGTCTCCTTAAAAAATAAATATATATATTTTTTCAAGCTGTTACTCTTGCAATTAATTTTTGAGGTTAAATAGATACATATGATTCATTTAACCTTCCACTGTAATGAACAGTTTTGTGTATATTTCTAGGTATAAAGTCTTTTTTATTTTTTAATGAGAGAAGCCCAGAAGTTAAATTGCGTATTAGAGGATGGGAAGACTTCAGGGGTGAGATTAGGATGTATAGGACTCAGGGAAAGTGTGGCACGCAGGGGCGCCTGGGTGGCTCAGTCATTAGGCGTCTGCCTTCAGCTCAGGTCATGGTCCCAGGGTCCTGGGATCGAGCCCCGCATCGGGCTCCCTGCTCAGCGAGAAGCCTGCTTCTCCCTCTCCCACTCCCCCTGCTTGTGTTCCCTCTCTCACTGTGTCTCTCTCTGTCAAATAAAAAAAAAAGTGTGGCATGCAGTATTAGCATTTAGGAAATGGCGTACATTCTTGAGCTTGCTTGAGGCTAATTCCACACTTTCAGTTTTTTTTCTCATCTGTAGGAAACTGTCCAAATCTTAAATACATTTTATAAAAATCTGCAGTTGTGAGCCATTGATTCTTACTTTTATTGTGCACACGGACATTTTAAAGTATATTTTTTTATTATTTTCTCCCAAAGATGTGTATGTATGTATGTATTTATTTATTTATTTGAGAGAGAGCATGAGAGCACGAGTTGGGGAGGAGCAGACAGGGGGGGCCAAGCAGACTCTGTGCTGATCACGGAGCCCAACATGAGGCTCAGTGCAAGGCTCAATCCTAGGACCCTCATGATCATGACCCAGGCCGAAACCAAGAGTCGGGCGCTTAACTGACTGAGCCACCCAGGCGCCCCTGAAGTATTTTATATACCAGCACGCCTGGCTGGCTCAGTTGGAAGGACACATGACTCCTGATCTCAGGGTCATGGGTTCGAGCCCCACCTTGGAGGTAGAGATTGCTTTTTAAAAAAACAAAACATAGGGGCACCTGGGTGGCTCAGTCATTAAGCGTCTGCCTACGGCTCAGGTCGTGATCCCAGGGTCCTGGGATCGAGCCCCACATCGGGCTCCCTGCTCAGCGGGAAGCCTGCTTCTCCCTCTCCCTCTGCCCCTGCTTGTGTTCCTTCTCTCGCTGTGTCCCTCTCTATCAAATAAATAAATAAAATCTTTAAATATATATATATATAACATTTTTATTTTTATATATTTATATATATAAAAATGTTTTATATATCTTAGAAAATTTAAAATATATCCTTAAGTAAATGCGATGATGAAACTGCGTGCATGTGATAGCACATCTTTGAAGATGGGGTTGAGTAAGATCTAAGCAAAAGTGTTAAGTGGTCGTGGGATGATGAGGCACCTTTGCTTCTGTAAGGTATTATTTCCCTTTCTTTATTATCTGTTATACACTGCATAAATCACTTTTCAAAACCAAGAAAACTTTAGAAAACCAAAAACGAAAACAGCACCTGGCTGGCTCCCTTGGTGGAGCGTGCAACTCTTGATCCCTTAATGAATTTACAGGTGACTTTTCTTCATTGTCCTTCTCTCTTTTCTGAATATTATGAAATGAAAATTTCTCTCAGAACAGTATTTAAGCCTTTAAAAACATATCCTGTATGGGAGTTCCAGCTACAGCTGAGTAAGGAGAGGATTTCTCTCCTCAAAGATCACCATTAGCCTAGTATCAAAAGCAAACAGAAATAACACAAGAAAATAATAGATTAATATCCCTCAGGAACATAGATGCAAAAATCCTTGAAATATTAGCAAACCGAATCCAGCAGCTAAGTAGCATTTACAGCATGAATGCAAGGTTAATTTGACATCTGAAAATGTGTTAATGGAATATGCAGTGTTGGCGGTATAAAGAACAAAACCCATATGGTCGTCTCAGTAGATGCAGAAGAGAAAGAAAAAAGCAAGTGCGTCCCTTGAGCATCTAAGCATCTCCTACCCGTTCAGGATGAAGACCCTCAGGGAACCAGGAACAGAAGGGAACTCCCTCACGCTGATGCAGGACTTACACAGTACTTCGTAGCAGCCAGCACACGGTGATGGAAGGTTGAATGCTGCCTTCCTAAGTCAGAGGCACTTGACTGGGGTTTCTAGCTAGTACAGTAAGGTGGGAGGGAGGAAAGGAAGGAGAAAAACATCCAGGTTGGAAAAGAAAAGTGAAAGAAGTAAAACTGTGGGCACCTGGGATGCTCAGTCGGTTAAGCGTCTCTGACTCTTGGTTTCGGCTCAGGTCATGATCTCAGGGTCATAAGTTCAAGCCCCATGTCAGACTCCGAGCTGGGTGTAGAGCCTCCTTAAGATTCTCTCTCCCTCTCCTCTCCCTCTGCCCCTCTACCCCCCAAAAAGGACTTAAGACTGTCTTTCTTCATAGATAGCTTGACAAAAAAACAAAAAAACTAAAAAACTTTCAGCACCAATCAGTATACACAAACCAATTTTGTTTTTATGTACAATCCAAGAATGGAATTACTTCAACAGTTCATTCAGAGTAACAGCAAAAAGAATAAAGTACAAATGCAGCAAAGTAAGGGTACACGCAAGACCCGTACACTCCAAACTGCGTGACAGCACTGAGAGGAAATGGAGAGACAGCCCGTTGTCATGGGTCAGAGACTCCGTATCGTCAAGATGTCATTCTCTTCGAGTTAATCTGCAGATTCAGTGCAACCCCTACCAAAATCCCAGCAAAATCCCTGTTTGTAAAAATACACAGGTTGATTTTAAAACTCATTTGGAAATGTAAAGGACCTAAAATAGCCGAAACAGTTTTGTAGAAGAACAGCTATAGGAGTTATACTGTGATTTAAAACTTACCGTATGGCTGCAGTAGTCAAGACATTGTGGTATTGGCACAAGGATTGGCATATTGATCGATGGGACAAAATCAGGAGTTCAGAAACAAATCCTCACGTTTACGGTCAGTTGACCATTCACTTGACAATACAGTCGTGCTGGGACAACATATTCACATGGAAAACAATGAGCTTAGACCTTCACCTCACACCGTGTGCAAAAACTAGCTCAACAGGATCAGAGGCCTGTCGGTAAAAGCCAAACCTGTGAAACCTCTAGAAGAACATAAAGGAGAAGATCTGCCTGGCTTTTGGATTAGACGGAGTTTTTGGTTGTACACCCAAGAGCACGGGCCAGAAAAAAGAAATCGATAAAAAGTTGGGACTGCCTCAAAATTAAAGCTTTTGTGCTTCAAAAGATACTATTAAGAAAATGAAAAGACAAGCCACAG
The DNA here is from genome assembly GCF_054177405.1 of Leptonychotes weddellii. Lineage (NCBI taxonomy): Eukaryota > Metazoa > Chordata > Mammalia > Carnivora > Phocidae > Leptonychotes > Leptonychotes weddellii. The sequence goes on along the minus strand of NC_138380.1, from coordinate 1,302,756 downwards.
ATGGGGAGAAACTGTTCAGGTAATATATATAATATATATATGAAGAACGCTTACAACTTAGTAAGACAAGCAATTGAATTTAAAAACATGGCCAAAAAAAGTTTGACCTGAGAAGATATATATAAATGGCCAGTAAGCAAATAAGCACAGGAACAGTTGTTTGACACAAAATCAAATCCTAATGAGAGATTACTACATACCCACTAGAGAGACTGTAATCAAGAAGATAGACAGGGTGCCTGGGTGGCTCAGTTGGTTAAGCGACTGCCTTCGGCTCAGGTCATGATCCTGGAGTCCCAGGATCGAGTCCCGCATCGGGCACCCTGCTTGGCAGGGAGTCTGCTTCTCCCTCTGACCCCCCTCCCTCTCATGCTCTCTGTCTCAAATAAATAAATAAATAAAATCTTTAAAAAAAAAAAAAAAAAGAAGATAGTACCAAATGTTAGTGACTGCATGGAGAAATTGGAACCCTCTTGACTGAATGTGAAATGGTAGAGCCTCTTCAGAAAAGTTTACCATGATTTAAAAAGTTGATGTACTCCTACCTCACACCATATACAGAAATGAACCCCAAATGGGTCAACAACCTTAATGTAGGAGCTAAAAGCATAAAACTCTTAGGAGAAAACAGGTAAGTCTTTATGATCTTGGATTTGACATTGGATTCCTAGATATGCCAAAAACATGAGCAAAAAAAGAAAACATAAATATAAATTGGGCTTCATCAAAATTACAAACTTTGTACATCAAAAGACATTATCAAGAAAGTAAAAACACCAACCTGTAGAAGGGGAGAATATTTGAAAATCATACATATGTATTCAGAATAAATAAAGAATTCTTACAACTCAACAATAAGAAGACAAGCCAATTCAAAAATGGCAGAAGGCGTCAATAGACATTTCTCCAAAGAAGATATACAAACAGCTGGTGATCTCACACAGACATGCAACATGACTAATCATTAGGGAGATGCAACAGAACAACAGTGAAACAGTTCACCCGTCCATGAAGATGACCGCACACAGGCACTGTATAGAGAGTAACAAGTGACGGCAGGGATGTGGAAACATTGGAGCCCTTGTTGGTTGCTGGCATGTGAAGGAGCCACTATGGAAAAATGGTTCGACCCCGCAGGAAACTGAACATAGACTTACCATTTGACCCAGCAGTTCTACTCTGAAGTGTATATACCCAGAGGCATTGGAAGCAGGGACTGAAACACAGGTTGCACACACATATTCACACAGCATTATTCACAGGAGCCCAGAGGTGAGGACAACCGAATGTCCTTCTGTGGGTGGTTGGAGGATCAGATGTGGTCTCTACACACATACAGTGGAATGCTATTAAGTCTTAAACAGGAATGAAGTTCTGATACATGCTACAACATGGAGCATCTCAAAAACACACAACCTATGTTGTATGATTCAACTTATATGAAATACCTGGAATGGGCAAATTCTTAGAGCCATTCTTAGAGCCTGAAGAGTTAGAGACCTGTTAGAGGTCACCGGGGCTGGGGGAGGGGTAATGGGTGCAACTATTAATTGCTTAATAGTTAGCGTTTCTGTTTCGGGTGATGACATTTTGTAGGAAAAAGTGGTGGCTTGAGATTCTCTCCTTTTGCCCCCCCCCACACACCACGCTGCTAGCTTGCTCTCTCTTTAAATAAATAAGTCTTTAAAAAAAAAAGGGTTAGGGGCGCCTGGGTGGCTCAGTCGTTAAGCGTCTGCCTTCGGCTCAGGTCATGATCCCGAGGTCCTAGGATTGAGCCCCGCATCGGGCTCCCTGCTCCGCGGGAAGCCTGCTTCTCCCTCTCCCACTCCCCCTGCTTGTGTTCCCTCTCTCGCTGTGTCTCTTTCTGTCAAATAAATAAATAAAATCTTTAAAAAGTAAAAAAAAAAGGTTTAGGAACGCCTCGGTGGCTCAGTCGGTTGAGTGTCTGCCTTTGGCTCAGGTCATGATCTCAGGGTCCTGGGATCAAGCCCAACGGAGAGTCGGCTTCTCCCTCTGCCCCTCCCCCTCTGCTCTTGTACTCTGTCTCTCACTCTCGCTCTCTCTCAAATAAATAAATAAAATCTTAAAAAAAAAAAAAGTTTAAATGGTGAAATTTATGTTCTGTATTTTACCACAATTTGAAGAAAGATCCCTGTGCAGACTCCTCTGTCCTGTGGAGTGCTGTTTCCCGAGCTTTCCTGTGAGGTCACTCTGACAAGGTTTTGGAGCTGGAGTGCCGTGTGGGCGGAGCGTTGTGGACGAGCCGTCTCTGAGAGTGCACCTGCAGACTCGGTTGTCTGCGGGGAACATGGACTTTGAGGAAGTGGGGGTGTTCCAAAGGGGCTTGCAGCCGTGTCTGCAGAGCTCTAAATTTGCTAACATCATTTACATATACATATAAATATGCATGTCTGTATATGTACATAAACATATGCGTGTATCTCCCCTTCCTGTCATTAATTTTTATTGCTGTAAGTTTGAACTCTAATGTTTATGTAAAGGCAGATAATACCTAAGGTCATTCTGTCCCCACTATCAAGTCATAAGTTTAAAAAAATGAAATCAATCCAACCTTTCCTTTGCCAAGAAATTGTCTTGGGTTGTTTGCATTACCCTATCTGCACTGAAAGCTTATACTTTTAATGATCTTAGCTATTCCAGTAAATAGGTTTTAAAATATTATCATATTCATTTTGGTGTCAATTAATGCACTTAAGATATTTTATCGATGTTATTTCTGTAGTATATTAACAATGAGGGAACAATATATAGCAATTATTTCAGTTTTAGGAAGCACTTAACTAGATTAAAAGCTGTAAGTAGCAGATATTACACTCGAGAATAGTGGTCTCATCGTGTGCTGGGTGGGTTGTTAGCCATGGTCTGTACCTTACTGTTACAAGGACAGGTGATAAAACGAATTTAGACACTAAGATCATGTTGGCAAAATAACTAGCTCTATTAGAAATAAAAATCCCAAAGTGTGCTGTTTTCAGATATATGGCTCTCATATAAATCCTTTGTTGTTTAGGGTCTGCTACTCAATAGAGGTTGGTTTTTAACTCCCAGCAGAGTTCTTAAAACTTAGACCCTTTTGCAGCATCATTGGCTGCTGGGGCTCATCCTCGTTCTGGCCTTTGGTATTTGGATCCTGACCTTCTCCCAGGAGCAGAATGAACGGTGTCTCTAGGGGGAACCTGGCTGGTCGGTTGGGAGTCAGGGTCGTGAGCTCCATGTTGGGCATGGAGCCTACTTAAAAATTAAGAAAGGTGTCTCGGGGCACCTGGGTGGCTCAGTCATTAAGCATCTGCCTTCAGCTCGGGTCATGATCCCGGGGTCCTGGGATCGAGCCCCGCGTTGGGCTCCCTGCTCCACGGGAAGCCTGCTTCTCCCTCTCCCACTCCCCCTGCTTGTGTTCCCTCTCTCACTGTATTTTCTCTGTCAAATAAATAAATAAATAAAATCTTTAAAAAAGAAAAGAAAAGAAAGGTGTCTCTAGAGTTGGCTCTCAGCCACGAGCTGGCATCTGTCACTGGCAGGTGGAATGATAGGAATCACTCTTACCATTTGGTTGCTTTGGTGTTTTTCGGATAATACCGCTTTGCAGTTACCTGGTTTGTGATAAAACATTTGTTCCTGTTATCACAGGAGGCTATTCCGCCGACCATCCTGTAATCAAAGTCTTTTGGAGAGTTGTGGAAGGATTCACCGATGAAGAAAAGCGCAAGCTGCTCAAATTCGTAACGAGCTGCTCCCGACCCCCTCTCTTGGGGTTTAAGGTACACAGCTTCTGTGTCATTTGCTTTAAAAACCAACTTGTAAGCAGGAAAGGCAGCAGGATATCAAGTGGGATTAAATGATGTAGTGCACCATCCACAGTTCTCAGGGGAGTAACATTTACCGTGTAGAGCATTTATAACACCAGTTTCTCTGTATTTTTAGCTACATTAACTATTTCGGCCAGATCAGTTACGTATTGGTCATGATGTGTATTTCATGGTGCTGGTCCCCGGGTTACCTGCTGATGCGGCTGCTGTGATCGTGACGGCCTGTGAGCAGGGCCTGCTGGCTGGGGGGCCCTGGGCAGGGCTCGGGGGATGTAAAGTACCATCTCCTCAGTTTTACTCTGAACTGAAGAAAACACAAGCTAAAAATGGGGATGTAGTGTGCTTGGGAAGAATAATGTGGGAGCAAAAGTGCAGTTGACCTTTGAACAATGTGGGGTTAGGGGTGCTGACCACCACCCCCCCAAGCAGCAGAAAATCCACAGATAACTTTTGACTCTTCAAAAACAACTACTACAGCCTGCTCTTCATGGGAAACCTTACCAATAACAAGCAGTCGAGTAACACGTCTTCTACACTATTCTTACAATAAAGTAAGCTAGAGGAAAGGAGATGTTGAAATCCTAAGAGAAAATACCTGTCTAGTACTGATCTGTATCTATCGGAAAAATCTGCATGTAAGTGGATTCGCGCAGTTCAAACCAGTATTATTCAAGGATCAGTGGGATATTTTTCCCTGTTGTTAGCTGTTACTTTTTCATGTTACTTATCATTTCTGATCATTAATTCAGCTTAATATTTTTAGCAATTAAAATTGGTTAGGGGACAGTTAGAGGTTCCCTTATTCATTGCCAATTAAAATAAAGCAATATTAATAGTTTAAAATACACAGTGGTGTATATAATATAGAAGAATATCAAGTTAGATAAGCACTGAATATTGCTTGTGCAGGTGAAACTTAGAGAAGGCACGTACTTTCCCATAACCTTCTATCAATGAGTTATATAGGAGTTACTCTTTTCTTCAAATTTTTACTTTGAAATTATTTTAAAAGTATGGAAAAGTTGTGAGAGTTGAATAAAGAACTTCTAGTATGTAAATTGCACTTCAATCAAGCTATTTTTATTTATTTTACTTATTTTATTTTTACTGGTATATATTTTTAGAGAGGGAGTTGAGGGCAGAAGGGGAGAGAGAATCTCAAGCAGACTCCACACCCAGCACAAAGGCTGACTTGGGGTTTGATCTCACAACCCTGAGATCACGACCTGAGCCAAAATCAAGAGTCAGACGCTTAACCCACGGAGCCACCCAGGAGCCCTTTAATCAAACTATTTTTAAAAATTGACATCAGTAGGGGCGCCTGGCTGGCTCAGGCGGTGGAGCATCTGACTCTTGATCTCAGGGTTGTGAGTTCGAGGCCACGTTAGGTGTAGAGATTACTTAAAAATAAAAACAAAAAAATCTTTAAAAAAATGACTGTCCGGGCGCCTGGGTGGCTCAGCTGGTTGAGCGGCTGCCTTCGGCTCAGGTCATGATCCTGGAGTCCCTGGATCGAGTCCCGCGTCGGGCTCCCTGCTCGGCGGGGGGTCTGCTTCTCCCTCTCCCACTCCCCCTGCTTGTGGTCCCTCTCTCACTGTGTCTCTCTCTGTCAAATAAATAAAATCTTAAAAAAAATAAAATAAATAGGGCGCCTGGGTGGCTCAGTCGGTTAAGCGACTGCCTTCGGCTCAGGTCATGATCCTGGAGTCCCGGGATCGAGTCCCGCATCGGGCTCCCTGCTCGGCGGGGAGTCTGCTTCTCCCTCTGGCCCTCCCCCCTCTCATGCGCTCTCTCTCATTCTCTCTCTCCCAAATAAATAAATAAAATCTTTAAAAAAAAAAAAATTAAAATTAAAAAATGACTATCCGTAGCTTCATACAGCATTCCAGTAGTGCCATCTGAGCTAGAGCCATAAAGTGGAGAAGTTGGGGGGGTTGGCCTGAGTGCGGTGGTTTGACTCTTCACAGGACCTGCGTAATTGACACTGCTGTAGTTTGGAAGCTGGATAATTTTCAATGACTTTAGAACTAAAATCACTCCTCTGTCTTCCAAAGTATCAGAGGAGGAGAATAAGCCCCAAAAGACAAACAGAACCCACTTCATTAACCAGATACAGAAGACACTAAGAATCATGAAATAGACACGGAACGTTATTGAGAGAAGGCTGAACCATCACAACAAGGAATGTGCAGAGAGTAAACTCATCTGTTAAGGGAAAGAACTTTCAGACTGGGTTAAAAAAGCTCTGCTGTGTACAAGCAACACACCTAAACAAGGTGATTCAGAAAGATTGAGTGATGTTTCTGGTTTGGTGTATAACTGCCCCCTGGTGACCCCAAAAGAACTAGATGGATCAGCTCCACGGTTTTATGCCCTGGCACATGTGACCAGATACGAAAACAGGCCTCTGTGCATCTAAAGAAAATCAGGCAATAGCCTGAAAGAAACACGTCTGTGCTTTTTGGTTCCTCTTGGGCTTGTCGTGAAGTCTGGGGATGTTGCCGTGTTGGGGCCTGGAGAGCGGGAAGAACGCGGGGGAGGCTCGCAAGTGTGCAAACCAGTGGGACCAAGGAGAGGGTCTTTTGAGGGCCAGGTTTTATCATCTAGTCATGGAAACAGTCATATAAATTAAATTCTTACATACTAAGATGGTAATACGATTAGGTAGTTTTATCAGCGACCTTTATTATGAGAGACTAGGCTTCTAGAATCTTCCAGTTTCAAAATGACACCAAACCTAGAGGTAAGAAAATTAAGGACCTAGTTTCATGAAAGGAAGTTTGGAAGACCTACTCCCATCAAAACTGAGTGGAGGACCCAGAGATTTCTGCCAGCTCCTGATTAATTTAGTCCAGGGCCAGAAAGAACTAGGGGTGTTGCTGGAAGGGGAAGGTTCCAGAGATTTTGGCAGCCAGTGGAAGAGTCTGTGTTAAAAGGCCTGTGGGAGCGTCGCATGTTTACAGGGAAGGAGAAGTTGGGGGGTTTACGTTAGCTTTTAAAATCCCACATGGAGGGCGCCTGGGTGGCTCAGTCGGTTAAGCGTCTGCCTTTGGCTCAGTCATGATCCCAGATCCTGGGATCCAGTCCCACGTCGGGCTCCCTGCTCGGCGGGAAGGCTGCTTCTCCCTCTGCCTCTGCCTGCCGCTCCCCCTGCTTGTGCGCACCCTCTCTCTCTCTCTCTCTGGCAAATAAATAAAACAAAACAAAATCCCACATGGAGCCATAGTGAGAACAAACACTCTTGTCCCCTGTTGGTGACCCCACACAATCCTAACTGAGCTGTCGTTGTACCATGAAAAATGCTTTGGGGAGCTATGAGATAATCTTCCTATTTTAGATTTTTTTTTCAAGGATCTAAAATACATTAAATATGAAATTTAATTTAGAGTTTTCAAATATCTTTGCAGTTGTCCTAAGTTAGGCTCTGAAGGTGGAAAAAAATCACCTTAATATTTGTGCTTTCCAGTTGGCTCGGCATGCCCGGTGAGAGTGTCCTTCAGTCCCAAGTCCTGTAAAGAGCAAAGGCAAACTTGCATAATTTAAAAGTTACGAAACTCCTTAGTGCCGGATTATCGGAGAAGAATAGCGTCTGCTAAAGCTAATTAAAGTTTAATATGTTCAATGAATGTGATTGTTACAGACAAAAAAATCATTAAAGCGCTGTAGAAAATTGTTAAGTTGCCATCAGGCCACATAACAAATTGAAGATTTTTCTCACTCTGAATTAATGCAAATTCCCGTTGTGCTCTATTTAATTATGCACGAAATGGTGCCCTTGACTCAGATTTCAGTGAAAAACTTCATTTTTTTTACTTTCAAGTCTCCAAGTAGGAAATTCAATTAGCATTATGAAAGAAATGCTAAAATGGGGCATTTAATTCCAAATGTATTTCAGGCTCTTCCCATTTAGCCAGTCACTCACCTTTCTCCCTGTGCTCACTGACTCTGCCTTCAGAGGTCCTTTTGTGTTTCAAAATGTGACGTTTTCATTTTAATTTATTCAAGCATTTGAGAAAATTGCCCTCCATGTACTCAGAATGAGAAATAATTTAATGTGCTGTTTCTCTTTTGGTTTCTGTTCGGACACTTCCATGAGACACTTTTAAAATAGCATGTAAACTATAATTCTTAAAAAGACAGTGGTTTTTAGCACATACTGTATGCCACGTGTACTGTTTAAATGAAGTTTTTAATTTAACAGTGAGAAACATACAAAGGCTAATAATAAGTGTGTAAGTCTGAGTCAGCATTTTGTGGGCTGTGTTGTTGCTCAGTTTTGCCCACATTGTAAAGTACATGCTAAATTCAACACACAAATGAAACGAAACCGCAGAGAAGCAGTTTGGGCCAGTTGGGCGCCCGCTGTGCTGGGCAACAGGGTTCAGGCGCCTCCGGGGGTCCCCATCCGAGCGGGGACATGGCTCCAGTTTTGTTCTCCCGTTTCCACAGCGGGTGGTTAGTAGGTAATCATTTTTTATACTCTTTGATCATAATTCTTGAATATAATTTAAGCTAATGATGTGCTCAGTTTTATAGGCTTTTTTTCACTCAACATTACATCAGGATCATTTTTCCTCATATTAAAACATCTCTGAAATATTTTTAATAAACTTCATAATGTCCCATCATGCAAATTTACCACAATTGACTTACAGTTTCTTATTAGTTGTTTACAACTCTTCCTTCCTTTTGATGCCAGGAACATCCTTGTGCATAAATCATGGTCTGTATCTCTGGTTGTCTGCTTAGGATGCAGTCCTGGAAGTGGAGGTCAGAGGACGTGCATGTGTGTGGCTCCCGGTGCCCGCGCCACACCGGCCTCGTGGGCAGCTAGGCCAGGCTGTGCCTTGGAGAAGCTGCTAGCGGTGTCGGTGTGAGCCTTTGCTCCGGTGTTGGAAGCCCAGCTGTCTTGTCACAGCTCTGAGGAGGAAGCATGTGACAGGTGTGCGGGGCACTGACCCGGAGCTGAAACCACCCTGTGCCAGATGCCAGCCAGGTGCCTGGGGGGGGGGGGGGGGCGCCGTTTTGCTCTCCTGGGCCCCGTTTTCTGGTACAGTGAGGGGTGCAGCAGCTAGCTGGGTGTCTGAAATCCTGTAGCAAGGGAGCTAAAACCAGGCTTGCCTGAGAGTTGGCAGATTCAGGCTTTCAGGATGAAGACCGTCTCCACTTCATCGGGCTCCTGTTGGAGGAGGACATGTAAATCACGTCTTGTGTCTAATGGTGTTTGTTGTAAGAGGGAGATAGAGTCCCTGGTTATTTGTGGCTATGAAAGAGCTGGCCTTCCCAGAGATCGCACGTTCAGCCTGCCTGATCAAGTTAACCTGCAGATACATCTGCACAGGGTGAGGTGACTTAGCACGTGCGTATTCATAGCATCGTCACTGGTAAAATTAGTAAGTAAAATAAATAACGTAACTGTCCATCAACAGGTGGTGCTGCATACATCTAGTAGAACACCATACAGCCTCAAAAGAGGGAACCAGATTGATTGAGAAAGATCGTAGAGACAGAGTATCATGTGAACGATGATCGAGGCCCACACAATGTGCATAGTGTGCTAACGTTTTCTATTTTAAAGTGGGGAGGGAGAAGATACTTTCTTGTCTGTGCACGAATCTCTGTGAGAAGGTACTTAAGACTCTGAGCACGGCTGCTCGTGGGCCGGGAGCCAGCTGCTGGGTTGGAGAGAGTTTGCGCTGTGCCTGAGAAAACAGTGTCTAAAACATAAGCGCTTAGTCCCTTCGTCCTGCCAGCGCTGCTGGGACAAGCAGGACAAGTGAGCCATGCCGTCCGCCGCCCTCTTGTCCCGTACCTGGTCACTGAACTCACGGAGGAGCTCGGTCGCTCCTCTGTACATCTTGTGGACCTGGTCATGAGAGGATCATCAGACTCCGGATTTGAATTTTTCTTTTTTGGCAGTAGTGTTGCATAGATAAAACGTCGTCTGCTTTACATTGTGTCACTTCAGCGTCAAAGACCCAGTGTCTGAGTCGGCGGCCGGAGGGGCCGGGACTGGTGTGCGGCTTCGGTCCGCCTGCTGCAGAGGCCCCTTGCGGCCGCGCCCTAGACCCGTTCTTTCCTGTGCTTGTGAAACAGCCACGGTCCACCTGCAGCAGCTCTTCACTTCTTAGCAGACATTTCCCCCGAAGAAAAACTTTACTTTTTCTCATCAGTTATTTGATTGCCCTGGGGACTCTTTGTGCAGAAATGATACCTCCTCAAGGCAACCGTGTGTTGAGCCGCTTTACCATCACCACGAACGCATGGACTTCCACATTTTGCGTGTTTCAGTCAATTACAAGCATTCCTTTTCGCCTTCCAACCCACCTGAAGGCGGGGGGGTGTGGGGCGGCTGGCTTTCTGGGGTACACACGGTGACACGTGTGCATTTCCTGGCTCCATATGGAATCCCGTATTTTCCCAAGGAGCCCTGGTTCCTTCCCATGAGAAATGGGTCTACAGAAACCAAACCTGGGCACTCAGGCTGTTCATTATCACATGTGGTTATTGTTTCCAGGCCCTGGAAACCATGGACAGCGTTAGGAAATGGGTGCGGTTTTTTCCCTAAGAGAAAAATACATCACAAGTTCAAACTGACATTTCCAATTCAAATTTAAACTTCCAAGGTTTTCGGGGTGGCTCAGTCGGTTAAGCATCTGCCTTCGGCTCAGGTCATGATCCCAGGGTCCTGGGTTCGAGCCCCACATCGGGCTCCTGCCTCAGCGGGAAGCCTGCTTCTCCCTCTCCCTCTGCCTCTCTCCCTGCTCATGCTCTCTCTCTCTCTCTCTGTATCTCTGTGTCTCAAATGAATAAATAAAATCTTAAAAAAAAAAAATTTAAACTTCCAAGGTTTTTATTTCTTTGATTTTATATTTGGATCTTATTTTAACGGGGACAGTTGTGGTTTTTAATTTGCTTTTTTTTTTTAAGATTTTATTTATTTATTTGACAGAGAGAGACACAGTGAGAGAGGGAACACAAGCAGGGGGAGTGGGAGAAGGGAGAAGCAGGCTTCCCGCCGAGCAGGGAGCCCGATGCGGGGCTCGATCCCAGGACCGACCCTGGGATCATGACCTGAGCCAAAGGCAGACGCTTAATGACTGAGCCAGCCAGGTGCCCTTAGTTTGCTCTTTTGCTTCATCTCCTAGTGAATTCTGGAGTCCCACAGTCTGTTACTATTCCACATAGATGCGCAGTAGTCGTAAGGAGCACCGTGGTGGTTTTAGAACAATACTGCGGGGGCGGGGGCGCCTGGGCGGCTCCCTGCTCGCACTCAAGCCCTCTCTCTCAAATAAATAAAATCTTAAAAAAAAAAAACAACACTCAGAATAACGCCTCCCTGTGTGATTAAGCCACCAATGCGTAGGTTCCTTTGTTTCATTTTGCTTTCAATATTTTGAGGTTGCTGTTTTCCTCCCCTTTTGAGTGAATTTGGGTTTTTTTTCTGTTGTGACATCCGAGTGGCTCAGAGTTTAGAGAAGACGAGCTCTGTCACTGTTCCTCCACCCTGCTCTGTCCCCCCGGGTGGCTTCTGTTCTGACATAAGCAAATGGGCGTATATATTCAGGTCTTCCCTCTCGTACCTTCTTGAATTTAAACAAATTTTTAAAAGACTAAAACTGTGGAGGCCCTGCTCACCGGAGAGGTTCTGTTTCCCGTGAGTGAACGTTATTCTTGTCCTTTCTCATGCACAAAGTGCAGGGCACAGTGTTTGGTATTCTGCAGAGCTCAGTCTGGAGCATCATAAAAAACCAGATGTCTTTTGGGAAAATGTGACCACAACAACGTTTTACTGTTTGAAGCAGGCAGGTTTTGTGTGCTTTTAAAAAATCCATTCAAGGGTGCCTGGGTGGCTCAGTTGCTTAAGCGACTGCCTTCGGCTCAGGTCATGATCCTGGAGTCCCGGGATCGAGTCCCACATCGGGCTCCCTGCTCAGCGGGGGGTCTGCTTCTCCCTCTGCCCTCTCGTGCTCTCTGTCTCTCATTCTCTCTCTCAAATAAATAAATAAAATCTTTAAAAAAAAAAAAAAATCCATTCAAGGGCCGCCTGTTAAAGCCACGTCCTGCACACCTGCTTTCTTTTTAGGAGCTGTACCCCGCGTTCTGCATTCACAACGGAGGCTCTGACCTCGAGCGGCTCCCCACGGCCAGCACCTGCATGAACCTGCTGAAGCTCCCCGAGTTCTATGACGAGACCCTTCTGCGAAGTAAGCTTCTCTACGCCATCGAATGTGCTGCTGGCTTTGAGCTGAGCTGAGCCCAGACGGGGACTGACCCTCCGCAGAGGAGTGCCTGTGGCCGCACCGTGGGCAGCTCCCCCGGCCGCTGAGGGCGCTGGGGCCGGACTCCTGCAGCTCTCCTGCCCCCCTTCCCGTCCCTCACGCCCCCTCCTCCATTTTCTAGATGGTCCGTTAAGTCATGGTCGCTCACTTAGATGGACACTGCTTTTCCGATAACTTAGAGTAACCAATGTTATGTGCCATGTGGCTACTTTAGTAACTTTGCCAAGAAGAGCACAGTTTTAAGACTAGTGGCAACTCAGTGAAATTAACCAAAGATGAAGCTTTGGCTTTGCTGATGGACTCGAGCCCTTCCTGGGCTGGGGGGTGCTGGGGGGGGGGCGGGGGGCAGCGCGTTTGCTCGGTCTGCAGAGACACTGGGTCTGAGAGATAGAGATGTGTCCTCTCTGGGCCCGTTGCTTCTCGTGTGGCTGAATTGTTTACAGTCCTGTTAAAACTAAAGGCATTTTCTCTCCTGCTGCCTTTTCCCAAAGTGGTTAGGTTTGGAAAATACACAACAATGATAATGCTGTATTTGTGCTTTTTAAGCCATTCCCCTGAATGGGACTAGCATGCTTGTTTCGGTTTACCGTTGACCGCATCATGGTGGTTTGGGTATTCCTGTGTGTGGGTGTGTGTGAGGGGAGACTTCATCCTTCTTCCATTTCTGGCTCCACCTCGTGGCCACAGAGCTTCCGGGAGAGGGGAGGGGCTCGTCCGGTTCCCGCGGCCCGCGTGGCCCGCGATCGGCGCGACTTGGAGAGAGCAGACACTGGCATCGATTCGAGTCACTTGAACCAAAGTGGGAGGCTGCGGGTTTGCACTGGGCGCCGCCTGCCATGCGGGGCCTCGAGGCCGGCCGCCCTCCTCCCCCGGGGCTGCGCCCGCCCCTCTTGCCAGATATCTGGGCCGTGGGCCACGCTTCTGCACCCTCTGCTTCTCGACGGTGCTGCGCTGAAGGAAGCCTGGACAGTCCCCAGCGCGTGTCCGGGGGAGGAGTGGTGGTGACTCTCTCTTAAAAAGGCACTTTATCAGGACCTACCTTGTTGCTGGGTGATTTCAGTCTCTGAAAACGGAGAGCGCGTCAGAGCGTCAGTCATGAGAGCCAGAGTGACCCTCGCTGATGCTGGGGGCCTGGGGGCTCTCGCTCTGACCTCCCTCTGCCTCACCTAGCGTTTCCTGTCACTGGGCTGTGGGCTGTCCTATGGAATTGACCAGAATTAGCAATATGCTTTTAAATGTGGGGAAACTGAATGACACTTTTAAGACAATGACCATATCAAAACAAAATGTATAATTTCATAATTTGAATAATAAATTAAGTGTTTAAATGCTATTTGTAGTCTTGATATACAGAAATAAAATAATTAGGGTTTGTCCTTGGTTTTATTTTTATTTTAGGTTGGTTTATGTTGAATGTTCTGTATCTTCTCTGCATATTAGTTTGTGTATTTTATTATCAGTATTTTGAAAATGGATTATCTGGGACTGAAGGGAGATGGGCAATTACACTTACTTGGGGTTTTTTTCTCAGCTATTCTGAGCTTATTTATTTATTTGTATGTTCCAGTGGTTAAATATTTGCATTAAATGTTTTTTCCCCCAAGATTGTGTTGGAGTCACCCGAAATCATTGTGATTCGTTGCTAAAACGATTGTTTCATCACGGGTGTGTAAGTGACGTCAGGTAATGCGGCGTAAGGACAGCCTGTGATTATTGCTGAGACCCCACCAGACTGGACAGGATGCCCGCCGTCTGCACACACAGATGCTCCAGCAGGCGGACGGGGGACCGCCCTCCCGGCTTGTGCTGGGGGCACCCTCCCCGGGGCTGCGCCGCCGGCCTGTGCTGTCCCGGGAGGGATGCCACTTCCCAGGCTCTCCGTGGGTTTAGCAAGACGCTGTTGAGAAAAATTATACGTAAAGGGAGACTCTCTTTCTGTGCTTTGTTTGCCTTTCTCTGTGTTCTTTTCTACTTTGTGTTTACTGCTAACAATTTTGTGCTCAAACGGAACGTTGAGTTAAAGTGGGGGTATTCCAGGTGTTTCTCACAGGCTGTCGCCTGCAGAGAGAGTCTGGCCGGCGTCCTCAGCGCTCGGTGGTCTTGTCGCCACGTCCTGCCCTGGTGCTCGTGACAGCCCCGCCTGCGGCTTGTGTGTGGTGAGCACCCGTGTGCGGCACAGCCGGGCGCCACGGAGCCCGCCACAGCCACTAGCAGCCACGGCCCTGCCGCTCGAGCCCCAGCTTGCGGTCCGCACAGGCCTTCCGGCACAGACCCGCCGTGGGCAGCGATGGAGAACCGAGGCAGGGCCTCACAGACCTGTGGATGCTCGTGGGATTTGGAGCACAGGAAGGGCTCCGGAGACTTCCTTGCGGGGAGCGGTGAGCTTGACATTATTTCATATTGAAGCTGTCTCATGATTTAAAGAAAGATAAACAGCCAAAGGCATATGATAATGCAAATAAAATAGAAACCTGGGGCCTAGAATAGGAGCGTAAAATAAGCTAACCACAGCTAATAATTAGCTGATCTCTCGCAGCCAAGACATAAAGCCAGAAACTGAAAACAGTCAGCTCTTTGAAATTTATCTGTTCCAGGCCAGAACGCATTACAAGTGCGTAATAACCTGTCTGAGATACCACAGCCACGTGTACCATGCAGGACGGCGGATTTCCCCTGGATGCCTCTGCTCCCCAAACGGAAGCCGTGTGTCGGTGAGCTCTCTCGGCTTCCAGAGGCTTCTCCCGGTGCTGTGCTGGCGGCCAGGCTCGGAAGCCTCGACGAGTCCTTGTGCGAGGCGTTGGAGAGCTGAGAGGACCACGTGGGCTGCAGGTGGGAGGCTCCTGTGGGCTCCAGGGCTGTGGGCCACGCAAAGCTCTCTGCTTCCAGAAGAGTCTGAGGGGGAGTTCTTTTCTTTTTTTTTTTTTAAGATTTTATTTATTTGACAGAGACAGCGAGGGAGGAAACACAAGCAGGGGGAGTGGGAGAGGGAGAAGCAGGCTTCCCGCGGAGCAGGCAGCCCGATGCGGGGCTCGATCCCAGGACCCGGGACCATGACCTGAGCCGAAGGCAGACGCGTAACGACTGAGCCACCCAGGCGCCCCTGAGGGGGAGTTGTTAAAGCCTGAGGACTTTGTGCCTCCGCTCGTGTGTCTGTCAAATGGGGATGATCTGGGTACTTGGGCTGCCCAGCAGCGTTGTGAAGGGACGTGCAATAGAATCTCACTTTAAACTGTGGTCTCACGTGGTTTGATGCCACGTCTTCGAACTGCAGAAGCAGGATGACAGCCGTCCGACCCCGGCCTTAGTAAGCGGACGCCTTTGCTGTTTCCTCGGCAGAGGTGGGCAGAGGACAGTCACCTGTCTTGTCTTCCCACCTCTCCGTTCCTTCTGTGGAGGGACGGTTCCCAGTCAGCTCTGAGCGCTTCTCGGAAAGTAGCATCCTTCGCTTGTATACGTGACACGTCACAACCCGCCGTGTGATTCAGTCAACACTTAGCGGACGATCGTTCACCTTACACGGGTGGTGCAGCCTAGGTCAGGAGCCCCCCTCCCCCCGCCGGCCTCCCCGGTGGGCTCTGCAGTCAGCACAGGCTGTGTGTCCTCCCTCCATCCGGAATAAAGCAAAGGGCAGACTTACCGTGGAGGTGAGAACCTGCGTGGGGTCGACTGGGGACACGGGGTCTGAGCACCTCTTGGAGCTACAGCGAGCCGACAGCCAGGACTGCAAGCAGAAGCACACGTTTGATTCGGGATGAGCCTGCGGACTGGTGAGTGTCGTTACCAGAAGCTTCTGCCTGGACCCGGTGCTATCTGGAGAATGGAGGTGGGGCAGTAAGTGGATGCCATACAGACTCAGACCCGAGAGAGGAGAGCCAGCCCGAGTCATGCTGCACAGATTTGCCCAGGCCGGGGGAGGATCTGTTTGAAGAAAATTAATCTCACGTATGATTAGCTTCCTGCGGCTGCTGTGTCGTGACCCCAGACAGGTGACGGGCACAGCAGCCTCCATCCTCCGTGCTGGAGGCCCGGAGGAGGCGTCCTAACCCGGCTCCATCTGGGGAGGAACCTGTTCTCTGCCTCTCCCCCTCCTGGTGGCTGCTGGCGCTCCTGGGCTGTGGCCACGTCTCCTGCCCATGCCAAACCTCTGTCTGCACTTCTCCTCTGCAGACACTTGTCCACTGGAATGAGGGCCCCACGGGGAACCCAGAGTGACGATTCCATCTGCAAAGACCTTTTTTTCCACGTAAGGGTGCCGTCACAGGCTCTAGGGCCAGGACACGACCCTCTGTTGGGGGCCCAGCATTCTGTGCTTTCCCTCCAAAAAGCAGAGGAGCGTGCTAGACGAGCCCTTAACCTGAGAGTTGGGAACCGCAGAGCCCTGAGTAGGTCCATCCTTCACCATCAGGGAATGCAGGCCCACACTGGATCGGTGTTCCCCATCCCCAGGATGATCCAGGGGAGGAGCTCACCTGTCTGCATTTTTCAAGTGTCCCAGACGGTCCTTTGCGGGTAGCTGTTGGTAAACAACTACCTAACCTCGCGAAGTCTTGAACCGCTGAGCACTTCAGGGCAGGGGCTGTGGAGCGTCCCACCCGAGGCGTGCGGGATCCATTTCCTCTGTTCTGGGCAGTGCTGGGCCCTCTGCTGCAGGGGCGGAGCCGGTTACCTCCAGCACACGTGCCCCATGCGGGGCTCCTGGGAGACGGGCCCGGCAGGGTCCCCTTGTGTCCCCCACCCCCGCCGTAGGCACACACGAGCAGGTGTTTCCGGGGATCCCTGGGCCAGACTCGAACTGCAGTTCACACACTGCGTCTGTGTCCACAGGCACTCCCCTGTGCCTCCACTGCCCCTGACCCAGACTCTGTGAGCCCAAGACGGCTGCTGAACCCCGCTTGGGCCCCAAATCCCTGGCTCATCCTCACTGGCTCCCCACACTGCTGCCCTGTGTGCTGCTCCCAGAACAGCCCGACTGACCCTCATTGCATCTTCTGCCACCTCCCTGTCCTGAGCCCTAGTCTGGGGTTTGCCTGGCTCAGCAGGTGCCTCGCAAGTGTCCCCCCCTCACTTCTGTCTTCACTCACCTCCAAGCTGTTTTGAACTCAGTAGCCAGAGGAAACCCTGGATCCTAAGCCAGTCCTCCCCATTGCTCCACTGCAGTCGGGGGGGGCGGCCCTTAGTGACAGGACCCAGATCCCCTCCTTGCTAACCAGCTCCACAGGCGGCTTTGGCTTCCTCCTCTGGCCTCGGGGCCTTTGCATTTGCTCTCTACATGAAAGCTCTTCCCACAGACACTCGGTGGCTTGCCCCCTCACTTTCTTCAGGCAGTTCTTTGCTCAAGGTCGCCTTTCCTTACCACTTATTAAAAATTGCAGCCCCTCTCTGTCCCCATCGTGGCCTGTCCTTGCTTATTTATGCTTCCTCGGCGGTACTAGATCCTGTGTGATGTATTATGCTCTCCACACTTTCTCCACCCCCACTAGAACGTAAGTTTCATTGGGGTAGGAGTTTGCCCGAACTGCTCTGTACCAACACCCAGAGTAATGCCTCGCACACAGCAGGCTCCATGATTATTTGTGGAATGCATTTGCTTTATGAGTGAAGAAAGGTTTTGCTAACCGAGCTAAGGTTCAAGTTAACGCCTCCGTGAACTTGCAGGTTGTGAATTCTCGGGCCCAGGTTGGAGACCCTTTGCCAACAGTAGTGAGAGGTCGATTATCTTTCCGGACTGCCCTGCCCTTCCAGCCCCAGCGCAGACCCTTCTGCGGTCCCGCGCTTTTCGTGGGGACTTTGTTCCTTGCGCTCCCCGGCACTGACTCCGTTACCAGGTAACCACGGGTCCTCCGTGTGTCCGCAGGCTGCCCACGTGTGCCATCTAGTGGCGGCGGCGGCCGTGGGCTTAATGCTGTGCCGAGCCGGCCTCCCTGCGCGCCCTGGACACCTCGGCGGCTGTCCTGGTTTCCCAGCAACAGCACCCCGTCCAGCCACCATCAGAAGCTAGTGACTTATGAAACTTGAACCTCTTCACAGAACCAGCGGGATTATCCTGCTGTGTCTTCATCATGCGGTGGCTTTAAAACGATAGGATATAAAGCAAGGCTTTTAATAAAAGTCTTGAAGTTTAAAATCCCATTGCCTTAGTTTCTCAAAACATCACAGAGTTAGTCTATGAGCAAGCAGTTCCACTCCTAGGTTTATCCCCAGACGGGAAAACCTGTTCAACAGGCTGGTATGTGGGTGTTTACAGCGACATTATTCATAGTAGCCAAAACTCGGAGAAAATCTAAATGTCCATCCACTGATGGATGAGAAAATAAACTATTTTTTGGACACAGTACCGAAAGTACAGGCAACAGAAGCTTATTGGTGCATCTTTTTTTCCTTCTAAATAGACTCCCTTTTAGGGCAGCTTTAGGTTCTCAGCCAAATTGTGCCCAAGGCACATTTAACATCCAGAGCGATGTTAGCAGGAGACGGTCCACGTGGGTTCTCTCCCGGGACCCACCCGCCTCTCGTGTCCCTGCCCCCGCCGGGGCGGCCATGCTGCCGTGAAACCCCTCCTCGTCCCGAGCCGCCTGTCCGCCTCGCCACTGCCCTGCTTTCCCGCAGGGGGCCTGCAGCCCGTGCGCCCCCGCCCGTGGCTCTGGCCCACAGCTGCGCTCCACCAGGAGCCCCCAAGTGGTGGTCTGGGCGGTGGGTCCTTTGGGAGGCGATCGGGCCGCGAGGACAGGGTCATGACATGAGGCAGCGGTGCCAGCCGGCAGGACCAGGGGTCGGGAACCCGGCTCCGCTCAGGCGTGCAGAGCTGACCACCAGCCTCTCGCCACGCTGACCCTCCTCCGTCCCCGCATTGGAAGGGCAGCCGCTCCCGAAGGCTGTGCCCGGGGGGTCTCTAAGGGAACAGAGATCCTCCCCCGCCTGCGCGCCCGCACGGCCTGCGCCTGTGGCTCATTAACTTCTTACCCCTCGCCTCGTGTTTGTCCCGTCACTTTGTCTTGTGCTCTGCGTTGTGTGGCGGGTCAGAAGCCGAGTTACCTGTTGTGAAATGTCACTGAGTTTGGAGTTGTGAACCTGCCGTGATCTTGCTGTAAGACTGAATAAAGCTGGCTGTGGAGACACGACTCCCGCGTGCGCCTTCCCCGCGAGCTCACGACAGGCCCCACAACGATGAGTCAGACACCAGAGCCTTCCCGCGCCCCTGCCTGGTGAGCGACAGGACGGTGGCTGTGCCAGCCCCTGAGAGAGACTCCTGACACCCGGGCCGCCACCGCCGTGATCCTGGGCTCGCAAGGGCTAGAGCTGTGAGAAGTTAACGTCCGCGGTGTCTTACTTGGCGCCCAGCACACTGGCGCCCGCAGGCTCGCCCACTCTCCCCCACCTTCTCCGCCCACAGGAGGCCCCCCAACCTGTGACCTCCGGCCACCAACCTGACCCCCCGCACCCTTCCCCTGGTGTCTGGTGACACCCTGGCTCGGGCGGGTCGTGGGGCCCTCTGTCCTCCCGGGCACATGGCTGGGCTCTCCTGGAGGGCCGGCTCTAGCCCTCCTCTGTTCTACGCCCGGTGGCCACCACGTCCTGGCCACACACAGGCGACTCAGGTCTTCAGCTCGGACTTCCCTTTGCGCCCCACCGTCCCCCATGCGTATGTGGCATCCCTGCTTGGACACATCAGGGTTCTTGCAAGTCCGTGTTCCCCAACCCAAGTGCAGACACCCCGCTACGCTCTCCCTGCCCTCCCCAGGGGGCCCCCTCAATGCCCAGACCCCACCGCAGGACCCCTGCTCCACGGTGGATGCGGCTGGACCCTGCATGCTCGTCGACGCACGTTCGTGTGTGTGAGATCGCTTATCGCGCAGCCCTACCCAGCACTGAGCACACCACCTGGCACGTAGTCACTGCAGACGTTTCTGAGAAGGGAAGATAGCAGATGGGGGTAGGATGGGAACGAGAGAAAAAAACTGAAATAAATAGGATGAGAAATCTATCTTCTACATTTTTACTGAGTCAAAGACATAAGTAGCATATTTTATATTGAAAGGTCACCATGGAGACAAGGCCCCGGGCTGTCTGGGTCACTAATTTCCCTTCTTTCCTAGAACACATTGGTTATCTCCTAATGTGTGAGCGTCTCAGATTCCACATTCAAGATGGGCCCTCCTGGGTTCCTCCCTTCATCCCCCTGAGGTCATGGCCACACCCTCTCCCTCCCCCCCCCCCCGCCCCGCCATCAGGGTCCCCAAGACCGTCCCCGGGCTCCCGTGATTCACAGGATGGACTCACACCTCTCACGGAGCCAGCCTCGCTACACCGGAAGGGCGCGGATTCAACCAGCGGGGGAAAGGCGCGTGGGGCAGGGTCCTGACAGAGGACCCCCAGCCTCCAGGTGGCCCTGGGCTGGAGCCCTGCAGCAGGGACTCTCACCGGAGTCCGGGTGTCCAGGGTTCTTACAGGTTCAGTCACGAAGGCACACGGCATCCTCCTGCGTTCACTTGCTCATTCTGCAGCCCCCTGGGGACTGGCCCAGCGTGGCCCAAAGCCCCAGGCACACAGACGGGCACCGCCTTACCCGACCGTGTTAGCACGCACCATCCGGCCTGGCCCGAGGTCCAGGCACAGGACATTCCGAGAGCCGCCAGATCCCTCCAGTCCCCAGGACCTTTGGAACGTGCGGGCTGCGACAAGCCGGGCCTCCCAAGGGCACCCTCGTGTGCACCCCAAGCCCTGTAGCTGCGTGGATGGACCTGGAGCCTTATCCAGGGCAGTTCGGGCCTGGGCCGTGGTGTGCGGGCAGGTCCCCGGCTTACGGCGTCTGCCCGTGTCTGTCCTGGCGTGGACACTGCTGCCCTGACCACGTCCAGGTGGCCCACGTGACCTCCTGCAGCGCCCAATGCTCTTGAAGGGGGTGCTCAGCAGCCTGTGCGTGCGGGGGTGCGGAGGGGCAGGGGCAGTGCTGACCGGTCAGACTGGGCCGCAGGGCCCCCGCGTTCCAGGGAGCGGGGGTGGGGGTGGGGCACGCACTCCGGGGCGGGTGGCCTGGAGGCACAGACCGGGCCGCCGGGCCGGCCGAGCGGGAGGTCAGCTGGGCGGGGATACGCTGAACAGGAAGTGGGGCTTCTGTGTAACTTGGAGCCGATTGTGAATGTCAGGGCCAGGAGCTTGCTCGCGACGCGAGAGGGAGCTGTGAGCCCTGCAGGTGTCTGAGGGCGGACAGCAAGCTGGGCCGTGCTCCAAACGGGGGCGCGTCCGCATCTACGAGGGGCCCGCCGTTTATAAGTAACTCCGCAGCGGAGCGGAGGACTTCGGCTCACACCCGTCAAGCCGTTGGGGTTCGTGTGAGGAGATGGGAATTACTACGACTTCGATGGAAATGAACAGAAAACAGTTCCTGACAGTTGAACAGAAGGGGGCTCCCGTGGGGGTGCGGGCGTTGTCTGAAGGCCCTTGTCGGGAGCCAGCAGAGAATGACGCGCTCTCTGGCCTTGTTCTGGCGCTCCTCAGGGAGGACCCGGGCCGCGGTCAGGCGAGACTGTGGCCGCAGGGTCCGGAGCCCACAGCCCTGGGTTATGCCCATGGCCAACGAGGCCGACCCCCACAGCCGCCCGTGACACACGGCCCGGGAAGGGGGCTGGGACCTGCCGGGGGACATACGGTGGCCCGGCAGAGTGGGGCCAGGTGAACAGCGCACCCCAGATGCTGACGGTGCCGTGTGGCCTCCCCACAGCCACTGAGGACCAGAGGGGAGACAGCAGGTGACTTCATGCTGAGAAGGGGGTGGGAGAGGTCCCGGCCCCTGAGCCTGAGGAGGCACCTCTGTGCGAAGTCCGTGCTCCTGGGGCCCGGCGCCAGGACGCTGCGTCTCAGCCCCACAGGGACATCTGGCCGCTCCCCGGAGAGTGGCGGTCTGTGCCGGAGCTGGACTGGGAGGGCCCCACACCTCCGCTCAGGTCTAGAGGGATGCGGAGGGCGTGGGGGAAGGAGAGCACGAAGGTGCCCACGTGGCCCTGCAGGTCTAGCTTGCCCCGGACACGCAGCAGCGTCGTTCGCGTGGGAGCTGGTGGGGAAGGGGTCTCAGGCCGCGGTCCTGTTGGCGCCTGGCGACCGTCCTCACCCGAGACCCGGGCCTGGGCCCGTCGCGCCTCCGTTCCGGATGTGGCCAGCAGGGGGCGCTGGGGCTACGCGCAAACACGCACACACATTCACATACACATGAGGTGTGCACAGGGCGCACGCGCACGCACCCATCACTCCGCCTGGTCCTGGCCAGAAGCAGCACGGGCTCAAAGGGAGGAGGGGGATCCCCGCCCAGGAGGTAGCACATCCTGCCGGCCCCG
This sequence comes from Leptonychotes weddellii, assembly GCF_054177405.1. Lineage (NCBI taxonomy): Eukaryota > Metazoa > Chordata > Mammalia > Carnivora > Phocidae > Leptonychotes > Leptonychotes weddellii. Next base: position 1,280,319 of record NC_138380.1, on the reverse strand, counting down.
GTCCTGGGCCCTGGCTCCAGGCGGCCGGCTCGAGGGTGTCCCCCCAGGAAAGGCCTGGCTGGGAAGTTCTGACCCGCCCGTGGAACAGCCCTCTTCTACTTCCTTTTAAATGTATTTTCAGAGAGAAGGGGCTGGGTGCCCTCCCTCTTCCCCCCGACTGTGGCCTCACAGCCCTCTGCCCTCCCTCCTGCCCCCGGGCCCAGGTGCGCCCAGGGGCCCTGCCGAGCGAGGCTGGGGGGCCGCTGCCCGTCCTCCACGTGTGAGTGCGGGGCACATGGGAGGGGAGGTCCTCCGCCCTCCCTCCTGCGCCCCGGCCCCCCGGCCTGGGCGGTTCTCCTTGTTCTGGTCCAGCTGGAAACGCAGACGCGTGGAACAGCGTAGAAGAAAGGCTGTTCCCCTCGTGGGCCTGGGAGGAAATCACCCCCATGCACTCAGAGTTGCTTCCCTGCAGGGACCCCCTGCCCTTCGGCCGGGGGGAGCGCGTCACGTGACGGGGGCTCCTCCCGCTGGGGACCCCAGAGCCAGGAGGGGTCACAGACCGTCCCCCTCTGTCAGCCCCGAGCGGGGCCATCTGCTCCCGGCTCTGCACGAGACGGAAAGTGAGCGTCCATCATGTGCGGCGTCTTGACGGAGGCTCGCGTGTCTTTGGTTTTCTCTCCTTTTTCTGGTCATTCACGTTGACTGTAGTCGCAGTGGCCGGAACCGCTGCCCGGCAGGCTGGCTGGTGGCGGGACGCTTGGAACGGGCCTCTCCCGAAGGAGGTTTTGCGGGGCTGGACTGGCTCCTCGCGGAGGGACGAGGGAGAGGCTGAGGAGCAGTGACAGTCCTGCGCCCCTTGCCAGTGGGGGCTGCGGGCCTGCATGGCCTTGGGGGACAGAGAAGAGACAAAACCCATCACAGTGATACTGGAAAACGTGCCCGTCTGTCTGCACCTCTGGGCCCCGGCCCAGAGCTCCTGAGTCCCTTGGGACGTCATTCCGGTTACAGGAGCATCTTCTGTTCCGAGCGACTCGGGGTGGCCTCCAGGGCGTGCTGGTCGCCACAAAGACTGGGCCATGACCAGAAGCTGGGACCCTCAGTCCCCATCCTGCAGGGAGGAGTAATGGATGGATGGATCACACCTGCGAAACCATTGGGAACAGAGAGCTTCTGGCCACGAGCACCCCAACTCCATAGGCACGGAAGCTCCTGCGCTCGAGACCCTCCCAGACACCACCCTGTCCGCCTGTCCAGCTGGATGTCCATCTGTGTCCTTTCATGTCCTTTATCACCTCGAAACCGGCACACGTTTCTCCTTGAGTTCTGTGAGCCATTCTAGCAAATGACCGAACCCCAGGGCCAGTCCTGGGGACCTTGGACCCCAGGGAGTGTCAGAGCTGACCCCGGCGGGGGTCTCTGAGAATTGCTGAATGTGGGGGTGTCAGAAGTGTGGTGTGAGGCAGGGGTGTGGGTCGGGGAGGCACTGTGCACTCGTCCTGCGCAGGACCTCACTCCTGGGAAACTGACACCCCCCCAGGAAGAGGTTTGGGGCTCTGGCCTGGGGAGGGGCTTTCACCATTTGGCCTCGAGGCGCCAAGATGGGGGTGTGACTGCAGACAGGGCTTCACGGAGAGACTCCTGTCGGGAAGAGCCCACGCCAGGGTCAGAGTGGGGACGCAGGCCAGCGTGCACCCCGGGCGCCCCACGGAGGGGTGCGGGCAGAGCACCCCCGGGACCGGGTGACACTGGAGGCCGACCTCTTGCGCGGCGGCCGCAGCAGGGTCACTGTCCACACGGAGGGGTGGGGCAGGAGGGGCCGCCAGGCTGCCGGAGGCCCCCGCTGGAGGAGACGGGGCCTCACGAGGCGCCCCTGCTCAGTGCTGCCCGGCCTCACGGAGCTTTACTGTCCCTCGTGGGAGAACCGTGTCGGGAGCCGTGGTCACTGTGGCAAAACCACAAACTGGGTGCCCCGAAACCATACGAATGTGTCCTCTCAATTCTGGAGACCAGAAGCGCACCATCAAGATGGAGGCCAGCCGTGGCGCTGGTAGGGCATCGCCCCCCCCGGAGGTGCGGGGCGGGTGGGGGCCCCGCTGGGGGGGCTGGCCGCAGGAGCCCTGGGCTTGCAGCCGCGCCCCGTCTCTGCCTCCCTCGCCGTGGGGCCTCCTGCATCTGCTTTCTCTGATAAGGACACTGTGACGGCATGAGGCCCACCTGGATGATCCAGGATAACCCCCATCCCCGGATCCTAAACCTCTTCATCTCTGCAAACCTTCACCGGAGGAAGTCACGTTCACAGCTTCCAGGGACTGGGGACTGATGCTTTCGGGGGCTGCCGTTCAGCTCACCACACCCCAAAATAATTCCTACACTGTCTTGATGGTGGGTTTAATTTTTTACTATTTTTTCAGCCTCTCACGTGCTCTGGGCCTCAGTTTCCCTAGTTGTAAAATGAACATTTGAACCAACACGTGGGCCAGAGGCCCTTCCCAAGCCAACAGGATGAGGGGCTAGTGCTCTGGGCTTGGGTGCCACCCCAGCAGGAGACCCCAGCCTCCCAGCCACCCCGGATCCCCCCAGTGTGTTTAGTTTAGCCGCTGTTTTTGGTAAATCAGAGTTGTAATGCATACGGTATACAGGGACGAAGGCCCCTGCCCCATCTCAGCACCATCGGAGCACGGCTGCCGCGAGAACAGCAGAGGTGTGCAGACTCCTCGCTGGGAGCACCTTCAGGACCAGCGCGCCTCGAGCCACGTGGGCGAGGCACTCACGTTAGAACGCGGTCGGCCGCTTCTCCGGGCTCCCACCCGACTGGCGTCCTGGTGCGACTTGGAAGCCTTACTTGCACACTGTTTCTTTTCGCGGTGAGGCGTCTGGGGACCATGACAGCGAACACCTTAGCACGTGACGGCGGCTGTCGGTGAGGAACACAGCAGAAGCTGGGTCCTGTGCCCAGGATGGCGGGGTGGGCGCGGGAACCCAGGGCCAAAGACCGTAGCCCCGAGGACACATAGCAGCATGCCTGGGTGTCCCCCTGTGATCCGACCCGGGGGGCGGCTTTCATTTCTCTGCGGTGCCTTCACTCAGCCCACACTTACTGAGCGTACACCCTGTCCCGGCCGGTCCGCGCTGAGCTTCCTCCAGGAGCTGACACACCCGTGCTTGCAGGTTTGGGCAGAGGGGAGAGAAAGGGCAGCGCTGGTCCCTCTCCAGGGTCAGGAAGCTTTCCCAAGCAAAGGGCGAGCTGACATCTGAAACCGAGTAGAGCCAGCTCTGCCCAGGGGGCCGGCACGGCCGAGCCGCGAAGGGCAAGGAAGTGGCTGCAGGAACACTGGACCCAGGACCTGGCCCTGAGAGTACTGGGGAGCCACCCAAGGATTCAGAGGGCGGGTGGGGGTTGGCGATCAGAGGCCGCGGGAGGGCAGGCTTGGCAGCGGGGAGCACAGTGGCCAGGACAGAAAAGCCCGGGGCAGGGTCGAGAAGAGCGTCTGTGCCTGGGCTCCCCTCAGAGGCACCTGTCCAGGGTGCGGCCCTCGTTGGGGAGGTGAGTTGCGCTCGCAGGAAGGGACCGGCTCTCCGGCGGCTGGGCTGAAGCCGGAAGGATCGGAGTTCAGGGAGGCCTGGTAGGAAAGCCAGCTCGGGGCCGGGAGACTCAAGCTTGGCAGCTCCGACCCGGGGCAGTGGACGCAGGCCCCCTGCGCCTCAGTTTGCGCTCCGTAAAATGGCGATGAGAGGATCCACCTGCGGGCTTGCTGTGAGGGCTCATTTAGACGACCCTGAGCATGGCACAGGGCGCTGCTCCCAAGCAGTGGCTGTGTTGTTGGGAAGGACCCGGGGGCTCCTGGCTCCCCGACTTCGCGGGGCTGGGGCCAGGCCGCAGGTGGGCAGCCACTCAGGCTTCAGGCCCCCTGGGCAGCACGCCCCAAGGGAATCAGGGCTGCAGCCGGCCAGGGGGTGCCTCGGACTCCGTGACCTAATGGCGTTCCCTTTAACTGGTCCGGCCCGTGCTGTGCCAGCTGGACGGGGGCACCTGGAGCACGGTCCTGAGGCCGTGTCCCCCCCGGGCCCTGGTGGGCAGCGCCTCGCGCGGTTGAGCCCCGCCGGCCGCCTGCCCACCTGTTGTAACTGCCACCCCCACCGCCGCGTGCCCTCCTGCAGGGCGGGGCCGCGTCCATGTCCACGCCGTGTGCCAGAGCCTCGCCTGCCCCGGACACTGCCGGAGCTCCAGGGCCCGCACAGCCGGCGGACGGGCAGGAGCGGCGTGCGGGGAGGCCCGGGCCGGGGCTCATTTTCAGGATCCCGGAAGGAGAAGTCAGAATTCCTGCCACAGGTCGGGTTCCTGAATCCCACAGTCACACTGTATTTTTGTGTGTTTAAGTAATATTGATTGCCCATAATAATAACAGTGAGTCATTTTTCTGTGATAGGGTCACACTCAAACATTTGAGGCTGTTCTGGTTTTTTTTAGATTTTTTTTTTTTTTTTTTTTTAATTTGAGACACAGAGATACAGAGAGAGAGAGAGGGAGAGAGCATGAGCAGGGAGAGAGGCAGAGGGAGAGGGAGAAGCAGACCCCCCGCCGAGCAGGGAGCCCGATGCGGGACTCGATCCCAGGACCCTAGGATCATGACCTGAGCCGAAGGCAGACGCTTAACCATCTGAGCCACCCAGGCGCCCCGAGGCTATTCTGTTTTAAAAAGACATTACACGAAATGCATGGTTCACTCTGGCTCAGAACAGCTCCGGGCAGGACGCGGGTGATTTCCTTTATCTTTCTTTAGATCCGGCCACCATTCCTCAGACTCTTGGTTCATTGTTATGGAACCCTAAAAAGTTCAGTGTGATGAGGAGAGCTGCGTTTAGTGGGACGTCCGAGGAGCTGCGGCCTGCGGCAGGCGCGCCAACCCGCGGGGCCGCGTTCAAACAGTGCGGTGCTCTGTCCACCAGCGGGGCGGCCGCCCAGCGCAGACCCACCCGCGGGGCTCGGGGGCGCGTCGTTCCGGGGGGGCCCCCCCAGGCCTGAGTGGTGCTGCCGTGTGGGCAGGCCAGGGTCGGCGTTCCGCGCAGGCATGACTCACGGTGGCGGCGGACGGCCCATCACACATTTCCATCACGACCGTCGCCCCCAGGGCAGCTGCCCGGTCTCGCTGTCTCTCCCATTCCACCTGCCGCAGTTCCTGAAAACGTCCGCACCACCTCTTACAGCCCCGCTCTCGCTTGCCACCTGACACCAGGGGGGTTTCCCCAGCCAGCGATGTCCTATGGGGATGGTTACGTTCTAATTCTTGCAAGACAACTGTAGTCCTTTTTCCTGTTCTACCAGTTTCTCCAATGACTTTTCTTGGGATTCAGAGAAACATCTGTATTTCCCGGGAACCGCTGGGAAGGACCTGCAGGCTTCGCCCCTGGCCGGCCAGGCCCAGACGGCCGGCACCACGTGCCACACCGCATTCACGCCTGAGAATGGCCGCGGACGTGCAGGTACGACAAAGGCAGATATGAGACAGCGGTCACCCGGGTCCCCCGTCCCAGGATCTTAAATGTCCTGACCTTGGGATCGATGGAACAAGCGGACACTAAGACCAACTCCACAGGCAGAAACGAGAGGTTCCATTCAGATTTATTTTTTATTTAAAAATAAGGGAAAACTTAGGCCTGATGCATAATTAATATACACAATGACCTTTCTTGGCTTTTTATTAGCACATTAGTTCTTAGTTTGGGGACAGTGCTTCAGCTTCGGTTTTAAAATCGTTCGCAAGAAACTCTGCTCCGTCCCCGAGCTGCGGAGAGCCTTGGGGTGGTGTAGATTCTACACACACATCGCTTTAACCCACTGGGGCATCCAATCCAGCAGGTTGGGGGGGGGGCCCTGGCCATACCAGGAGCGGCAGAGGTGCCCCCCCGGGTCCAGGAGGGGCGGGCTGGTCACCTGCGGGAACAGCCAGCTGGGGGGGCAGTGCCACTCTGGGCGGGGGAGACTCGGGCCTGAAGAAGCCACCAGGGGACCCCAGGTCCCACCCGCCTGCCCTGGGGGCCTCAGCTGTCTTGGGGCTAGTTCTGGTCAGGACAGGTAGGGTGTCCCTGGGTGGGGACCATCCTGGGTCTGGCCAAGGCAGTGGGCATAGGCAGGGCTGACGGGGACGGGGAAGCTGGTCTCCAGAGACCCAGCTTCCCACAGGGACTGGGTGTTCCCTTCACCAAGACGTGCTCAGACCCTCTGCTCCACAAACTGCCTCAGGGACCGCGGGCCTCCGCACAGACCAGGCCCACCGCCCACAGCGTGTCCTCTGCCCTCCCCGCCACGGGGCCCGCAACTCGTCCCTCTGGAGCCCTCGGCCCCACACGGCCTTTCTTGGTTCCGTTGAGGGCCAGCTGTGTGGGGTCCGCCGACCATGGCAAATTGTGAAGCAGAGGTTTGCCTGCTCTGAGCCCGAGCCCTGGAGTCTATATCCTCTTCTAGAACTTTCTGCAGGCCAACCCCACCCATGCTCCGGCTTGCCCAGCCCTCTCAGGAGAAAGATGCCATGCTCCCTCCTGCACACATCTGCACAGTGCTTCACCCACAGTGACGAGCCTGGGTGGGCTCACAAGGTAGCAGCCTGGGTTCCGGACGCTAGCGGAAGACGGGCTCAGGGGTCAGAGACGGGGTCCTCCTTCCTCCTGGCAATGGCAGGGGGCACGGCCCCTGGAGGGTTTCGCAGCTTGCCTCAGCCCCACCTCCCCCAGGGACAGCACCTGCTCCGCCAGGCCCTGCAGGAGGGCTCAGTGGCCGAGAGCACGGAGCGACCTTGATGGCAGCAGCGAGCATCGCTGGCCGCCCCTGCACAGTGAGTGCCCCCGGGTCTCTGAGAAAAGACAGAAATGAAGGCGGTGACTCTGCTCTCCTAGCCGGGCAGGATCGGCTCCTGGCAGGAGCACCCGCGGGGACTGTGGATTCCTGTTAGGCAGGCGGCAGAAGGGGACATCCCGGAGCAAGGCCTGTGGGTGGTCCGTGCTGGTCTGAGGTGGGACAGACCCCCTCCCTGGCTGGCGCGGACCCCGAGAGGAGCAGAGGATTCTGTCCCCGGTCACAGGACAGAAAGGGATGGATGTAGGTTGTGAGGCTGGCTTGTGTGGACAGGCTGCTGGGAAGCGCGGTCCCCGGGCAGGAGGAGCATCGGACAGAGCAGAGGCCTGCCCCCCCTCCCCCTCATCCCCACCCCACCCAAGGCCTCATCACCTCCAGGTGTTTCTCAGAGAAATCTGGGGCCTCCGTGCCAGGCCCCACCCAGACCTGCTCCACGGGCAAGCCTCCTCCCTGAATGGGTCCTTCTGTCCCCGCCAGACGGCAAAGCCGGCTTATTCATGCCAACCTGTGAATGACTAACAGCCTCGCAGGGTGGAGGAATGCCCACCGGGAGGAGGATTTTCTTCAGGGGCACTTGGGAGAGATTTCTCAGGGGACGATCCTGGGTGGGGGTGGCTTCCCCTCCTGTCCCGGCCGCCGGGAGGAGTGGAGGGGCAGGGTGCAGCGAGGAGGGGGCTGGGAGCGCTTCCCGTGTGGGGGTGGGAAGGCAGGAGAGCAGTGAGTCAGGGCAGGACGACAAACAGGTTTGCCTGGCCGTGCCAGACGTAGGCATGGGCGGGTGTGGTGCTCAGCAGAATAGCCCTTTGAAGCCAAGGGCCCCCTGAAAGGGCTTCTGTCCCCACCTATTGCCCCATCTGCGGGCTCTATGCCTGAACCTGGCACCATTCACGGCTCCAGACCCCAGGTGAACATGCAAATGTGCTCTCGGGAAGAAGGGCACCAGCTATGCCGGGCTCACCTGAAGGCCTGCAGCGGGACGTTGTCTATGGGGGCAGTGGGTCAGGCGTGGTGGGGGTGACCCTCTGCCTCGGGGGGGCGCCTCGGGCGAAAGTGCAGGTAGCAGGTTATAGCCTCTCCTTTGGCTCATGCGGGGGAGGGGCCACGTGCCCTGAGGGTGCAGGGGGAGCAGTGTCTATACCTGCGAGGCCCCCCCGAGCAGCCGAGAGATGGACAGACGTCACCAGTTGTCTTATGATTACTCTGAGCAGTGTGCCTACGAGCCCAAGATGGGGCATCTGGGAGGGAGGCCTCTGACCTTGCAGAGGGTTGGGGGAGGGTGGGCTGAAGGAGCAGAGCCACGGGCCGTCCTGGCAACGCGGGTCTTCCAGGCCGGGCAAGAAGGACAAGGAGGAGTGAGAACAGGTGCACGAGTTATCAGCCAGACGAGGACGGGGACTCTGATGCTCAAGCCGGGACGCAGGAACCTTGAGGGCTTGACGCTGAGTGAGACCAGCCAGTCACAAGAGGACAATCACTGTGTGGTCCGCTCCCACGGGCCCCCGGAGGAGTCAGACGCACAGAGAGTAGAGGACACGGGGCTAGTGTTTATGGGGACAGAGTTTCCGTTTGGGAAAATGAAAATTTCCGTGGACGGTGGCGGCTGCATGAGCGTCATTACCGCCCCTGAAACGAGCACTTGAAATGTCACAGAGGTAAATTTTATGTGTGTTTTGTGACAATCAAAACGAACAGAAAAAGAAAAAATCCCAAAGTAAAGCTACAGGCGTTAGCGGGAGGAGGGCCCGTGTCCCGAATCGGGGTTTTCGGAGAGCTCCCTCAAGTTAGCGCCTAGCTCCTCTGTCCGCACATGTCCCCAGCCGTCTGCTCCAGGAGGACGGGCAGGCCTGGCCCTGGAGCAGGAGGAGCTCCCACGAGGGCAGGAGAACAGGGCCCCACCGCCTGGAGGACTTCCTGGAGGCGGTCTCGTCCTCCCCGGCGGCCGCAAGGACGCACACACTGGGCACGCACCCCGCGTGGCAGGAAAAATCTCAGGGCCCGTTTCCACTCCCGTGTCGTGTGTGAGACATTTCTGAACAGACAGCGACTGCTTTTGGGGTGCAGGACTCGTCATGTTTGGGTATTTACGTTGGGCTTATGTGACTGTCACAGCTCAAAGCATTATTTTTACAAGGATGTTAAATGGAGAGATGCCTGGGTGGCTCAGTCGTTAAGCGTCTGCCTTCGGCTCAGGTCGTGATCCCAGAGTCCTGGGATCGAGCCCCGCATCGGGCTCCCTGCTCCGCGGGAAGCCTGCTTCTCCCTCTCCCTCTCCCACTCACCCTGCTTGTGTTCCCTCTCTCGCTGTGTCTCTGTCAAATAAATAAATAAAATCTTTAAAAAACAAAAAAAAAATGGGGCGCCTGGGTGGCTCAGCCAGTTAAGCGACTGCCTTCAGCTCAGGTTATGATCCCGGAGTCCTGGGATCGAGTCCTGCATCGGGCTCCCGGCTCGGCGGGGAGCCTGCTTCTCCCTCTGACTCCCTCCCCTCTCATGCTGTCTCTCTCTCTCTCTCTCAAATAAATAAAATCTTTTTAAAAAAACTAAAATTAAAATTAAAAAAAAAAAGAAAGAAAAAGGATGTTAAACAGAGTCGTAGCTAAGGTTCCAGTTAACAGGTCTGCGCTGTTGTGAGCAGACCCTGCTGTGACGAGCGGTACCAGAGTTCACTCTGCGTGTTGGGTGCGAGTGTTGCTTGTGTGTGTGTTTGTACATGTAGGCATGTGTGCACGTGTGTGAGTGTTGTGATGTGTGTACGCGAGTGTGTGTGCATGTGTGCGGCTGCTGCTCGTGTGCCCATTATGCACGTACATGTATTTATGTGTGTGCGTGCGTGTGCATGTGTGTCGCTGCGTGTACTCGTGAGAGCACGCGTGTGTGCCACTGTGTGAGTGCATGCATGTACACACATGTAAGCATGCCAGTATTCGTACATGCACGCGTGCGGGTGCGCGCATGGAGGAGCAGTCCCGCAGTCCCGCCGGCCAGCCCTGCCCTGGAGGACGGCAGCCGGTGGGAGTCACGGTGGGGGTCGGACAGGGGCTCACGGGCCCGAACGCCCTCCCCCTGGGCGTTCGGGCCCGGAGCTCTGACTTCCGCTGTCCCTGCCGAGGGGACCGGCCACAGCCCAGAGGCGCGCAGTCAGAATTGAGCCGCCGCCCGCCCCGCCCCGCCCCGCGGCCCGCGGCAGGGCCGGGCGGGCTCCGCGGGTCCCGGGGCGGGCGCACTGATGGCGGGACCTGGCAGAGGTCACTGCTGCGTAAGCGCTGGCCCCGTCACGCTCGCTCAGCCCTCGTGCGGGAAGGCAGGGTGTGGTGGCCCAGCGGGTAATTCCAGATCAAGTCCCAGAAGCCCCCGGCCCTGCGTGGGAGTCTGGCCGGGGTCCCCGTGCCGGGAAGCTCAGCCCGTCCCCCGGGAGCCCAGTGCTTTCCATCAGCCGGGCGAAACGGAGGGAGAGCTGGCCTCACGCTGGACGTTCTGACCCGCGGGCTCCAACTGCGGCCCGCCTCCCCCTGCGCCGGCCTCAGGGGCTGCCGGGTCACCGTGGGCCACAGCCCGCACGGCCGGAACCTGTGTGCTTCTGAGTCAGCGGCTGGGTTGGAGCCCGGGGGGCGCGCCCTTCCCTGGGCTCTGAGCGAGGGCGGGCCTCGGCTGCAGAGTGGGTGCTGGAGGAGTCCCTGCCCCTAGCAGGGCCCTCGGGTCCTGAGGGTGTTTAGTCCAGGGCCCTTCTCTTAGGGCTCACTCCTGCCGATCTCCAGGTGCAGAGACTGAGAGTCTTAGGGGCAGCAGGAGTGTCCCGCCAGCCGGGGACAAGACTGTCCGTCTGGTTGTAGCCGGGCCACCCTCACTCCCCGTTGTTCACGCACCGCACCCCTTCAGCAGCGGTTGGCGGGGCGTCCGCGGTGTGCAGTGCGCCAGGACAGACAGACGCTGAGCACACGGGTCCCCAGATAACTGCTTAACCACAGCGTGGACCAGCTGCAGAAGGGATAGGAATTGGGACTGAACTGTGGGCAAGGGGAAGAGCTTGGAAGGCCCTAGGCCCCAGGCCCCCCGAATGCCCACCTCGTGCACCCTCTGGTGTGACGTCTTTACCTTTGAACTTGTGAGACAGTGAGCATGGCTCTCCCGTACTTGGAGTATGAAGACCATGTTTAACACCAAAAATTATCATGGCCTCTCAAGAAGTAGCAATTATAATTTGACTATTTATTGAAGGAGAGCATTCCAAGGGACCCAAAACCACCATAGACTCAGTAACATTTAAAAATGAGTTTGCAGGGGCACCTGGGGGGCTCAGTCAGTTGAGCGTCCGATTCCTGGTTTGGGCTCAGGTCATGATCTCAGGGTCATGGGAGCCAGCCCTGCGCTCAGCAGGGAATCTGCTTCTCTCCCTCTCTCTGCCCGTCCTCCCTCCCCCTCTCTAAAAACAAAATGAGTTTGTATTTTGTCAATTAGAATAGCACACACATTCTGTGTCTTACAGGAACAGGACACGTACTGTTCATCCACGGTCCACGTTCGCCGTGTGCACACATTTGCCCATCTTAGGAGGACTTTGGGCTCCAGGGACTGTGGTCCACCAGGAGCAGCCACCGACCTGCAAGGGTGCAGCCTGGGGGAAGGGCAAAGGAACCTGACATTCGTTGTAGGAGGCTGAATGGTGTCCCCCCAGGAAGACATGTCCCCCACCCGTGAATGGGACTTCATTTGGAAATGCGGTCTGCACAGATGTGATCAAGTTAGGATAACGTCACACTGGATGAGCATGGGCCCTACATCCAATGACCGGTGGCTGATAAGGAGAGGGAAATTTAGACCAGGGGACACACAGGGAGACCAAGTGACAGCAGAGGCAGAAATTGGGGTCAGGGTTCGGTGAGCCAGGGACCGCCGGCCACCAGCAGAAACCAGGGGACAAGCTGGGCCACAGTCCCCTTCCAACCCCACCAGCCCATCGGTTTCAAACATCTGGCCCCTGGAACCCAAGAAAAGACCTTTCTGTTGTTCTAAACCACCAATTGTGGTACTTTGTTCTGGCAGCCCTGGGTACCTCACGCAAGGGTTTTGTGGGTTTTGCTTTTTTATTGAAATAATCGTAGATGCACATGCACTTGTGAAAATAACAGAGAGGGCCGCCCAGCGGGCTCAGTCAGAGGAGCGTGCAACTCTTGGTCTCGAGTTGTGAGTTTGAGCCCCACGGTGGGGGTAGAGTTTACTTAAAAGAAAGTTTTATCGGGGCGCCTGGGTGGCTCAGTCAGTTAAGCATCTGACTCCTGATTTCATCTCAGGTGGTGATCGCAGGGTCATGAATTCGAACCCCATGTTAGGTGTAGAAATTATTTAAGTAAACTTAAAAAAATAATAACACAAAGACCCCCGTGCCCTTTGCCCAGTCTCCCGCAATGGTAACACGTTGCGACGTCCTAGTGCAGGATACTGACCTCCATAAGCAGGTACGGACGCGGACACCCCCCACCAGGGGCGTTCAGGCCCCCGCTCTCCGGGCGTGGCAGCCGCAGCAGCATATCCCGCGCCCCCGTTACTTCTGCTGTTAATTCTCGAACGGGACGGCACTCACTCCCATCCCTTCGGGTCCTTCCTAAACTGAAATCCTGCGGGCTGGCCTCCTGTCAGGGGACTGCGAGCGATCCCTGGCCAGACGCGATCAGACGGCTAGGCCTCCTGAGAGCCAGGAAGCGTCCTCGTATTTTTCATAAAGGGTTGCAAAACACAAACAAACAAGGACGAAGGTACAGCAGAAACCACGTGTGAGCCCAAAAGGCCTCAAATCCTGTCTGGCCCCTGCCGGAGGGTCCGAGCTAGCCCACGGGCAGGCGGGGGAGGCAGTAACAGTAAAGTGACTGGCCGTGAAGTTCCGCTAAACTTGTAAGACTGACAAGGGATGAAGACAGCTGTGAGGGATGGTCTGTAACTACCTGGGGTGAAGACCCGGCAAGACCCATATCCCACCAGGTCAGAGTGCAACAGCTGTGCGGCCGAAGAAAGAGCTAACAGGTTTGGGTGGCGCATGGGGAGCTAACAAAGCCACAGGATAAACATGAAGAACTACGACCAGTAAGGAGTTCAGATCCCTGTTCCTTTAAAAACAGCTGAGCTGTGTACGCACCAGTCAGAATGGCTAAAATGAACAAGTCAGGAAACGACAGATGTTGGCGGGGATGCGGAGAAAGGGGAACCCTCCTACACTGTTGGTGGGAATGCAAGCTGGTGCAGCCACTCTGGAAAACAGTATGGAGGTTCCTCAAAAA
>NC_138380.1:1256075-1266721 GCF_054177405.1 Leptonychotes weddellii | reverse complement strand
AGAGGGAACACAAGCAGGGGGAGTGGGAGAGGGAGAAGCAGGCTCCTGGCTGAGCAGGGATCCCGATGCGGGGCTTGATCCCAGGACCCTAGGATCATGACCTGAGCTGAAGGCGGACGTCCAACGACTGAGCCACCCAGGCGCCCCTTCCCTCTGGCTTCTTTGAAGATTTTTTTGTCTTTGATTTTCTGAAGTTGGAGCGTGATAATGCTGAGGTGTACTTTTTTGGCATTTATCCCACATGATGTTCTCTGATCTTCTGGATGTGTGGTTTGGTGCCTGACATGAATTTGGGGGAAATTCTCATTTATTGCTTCACATTGCTTCAGAGCTGATTGATGCTTCAGAGCACTGTTTACACTCCTTCCTTCCTCCCGCCCTGGTCCCCGCTCTGGTCCCCTGCCTGTTGTCCCACAGCTTGTTGGCACGCCATTGTCAGTCTGCTTTTCCCCTTGTCCAGTTTTCTGAGTTTCCATCGTTCTGTCGGATTCCTCAGCCATGCCCAGTTTATGAATAAACTCATCAAAGGCATTCCTCATTTCTGCTGGGGCTTTTGATCCCTGGCATTTCTCTTTGACTCCTAGAATTTTCACCTCTGCTGACATTACCCATCTGTTCTAGCGTGGTGTCTGCATTCTGCATTTAAGCTCTTGGCGTATTAATCCTAGGTTTACCCAGTTCTTGGTGTGATGATTGCGGTATCTGTGCTGTCTGCCCTGTCCGGAGGCTTGCCTGGGCTTGCCTTCTAGTGTGCCTCGTAACGTTTTGTTTAAAGGTGGGCGTGAGGGACGTGCCAGAGCAGCTGCGCCCACAGGTCTTCGGTGATGTGGAGGCCAGGCGGGGGGAGCGGAAGGTTTCCACCATCGCAGGAGTGGGTCTCCACCTTGTGGTCCATTTCACCAGGGTTTTCCAGTTCCCCTCCCTCAGGTGGGACAGGGAGGGCTGGAGGGAACTGGAGTTGGGTATTTCCAGCCGCACCCAGGTACAATGGGCTGTGGTAGAACAGTTTCCCCGAGGGCAGACCTCGAGAAGAACAGAATGTTTTTGGTATTTTTATTTAAAAATTTTATTTGAGAGTGAGCACAGGGGGTGCCTGGGTGGCTCAGTGGGTTAAGTGTCTGCCTTCAGATCACGTTGTGATCTCAGGGTCCTGGGATGGAGTCGTACATCGGGCTCCGTACTCAGCAGGGAGTCTGCTTCTCCCTCTGCCTCTGCTGCTCCCCCTGCTTGTGCTCTCTTTGTCAAATAAATAAATAAATTTTTAAAAAATATTTTATTGATTTATTTGACAGAGAGCAAGAGAGGGGACACAGGCAGGGGGAGTGGGAGAGGGAGAAGCAGGTCTCCCACGGAGCAGGGAGCCGGATGTGGGGCTCGATCCCAGGACCCTGGGATCATGACCTGAGCCGAAGGCAGACGCTCAATGACTGAGCCACCCAGGTGCCCCTAAATAAATAAAATCTTAAAAAAACATGGAGAGATATGGTACTTACGTTTAGGTACCAATGACCTGTGTGACATGCTTTCTGAAATTCCTGACATTGTGGGTTAAGTTTATTGGAATGAGGTGTAGTTCTTTTGGTTAATGGGGATTAGGTTAGTGGGTTTATCAAAGAGCTGGAGTTAATTTTTTTACCTTGGTCAAGCATATTTTGTTGGAAATTTCATGGATTAATAAACTGGTTGTCCTAAGAAGCATTTCTTTTTTTTAATTCATTATAATGTGGGGCTCGAACTCGGAACCCCGAGGTCAAGAGTTGCACGCTCTTTTGACTGAGCCAGGCAGACGCCCCAGAAGCATTTGTTCTTAACTGAAAGAATAGAAAGTGTTGCTTTTTATAGCTTCCTTTAAATACAGTAGTAGGTCCAGTTAGTGGGAAATGAGAGAAGTTTCAGAGTATCCACTAGAAAAGATTAGTGAGAGAATTCTCTTCCCACTCCTCTAAATTTCCTTTAACCTTGAATTGATTTCTGTGAGGCTGTTTTAGACTCCCCATGAGTTGTGAGCTCTGTTCTCTGCCTGTGCTTTCCAGAGTGAGGTCAGTAGCCTCATGTGGCTGTGGGGCCCTTGAAGTGTGTGGCTGGTGTGACCAGGGGACTGAGGTCTCAAAGTCTCTTCCATTGTGACAACTTCAGGATTAATGGCTGCCTTTTGGGAGCAGTTTGCCCCGTGAGGCAGTGAGGTTTCACATGTGTGCTGGCTGCAGTTTCCACCCGCCTGAGGCCTTTGTGGGCATCTGTGCTTTAGTTTACGTGGTCGGCTCTTTCACAGAGTGTTTGCTTCCTTCTCGGCACCTGGATGCAGGAGGGGAGCCCCTTTCTCCTGGCAGAGTAGCAGAGAGCGGGAGGAATCCTCCTGGTCTTGGGCACACCTGGAAAGAGAAGGCACGGGGTGGGAGTCTCAGCCCCTCTGAGGTTCTTACTTTTCTGGTGTTGCCTGTCCTCTGTAACGGCAGTTGCCCCGGAAGACCCGACGGGGTGTAGGACTCTGGCGTGTGTGTTGGTCGCGGGGAGTCCTAGGTGAGCAGGATTGCTCGTGCTCACGGCCCCCGTGGGACTCGCTTGCGGTTGTAGCTGGGGAGAAGGGACGGTAAAGCCCCCGTTTTATTTTTATTTATTTATTTTTTTTAAAGATTTTATTTATTTATTTGAGAGAGAGAGAATGAGAGAGAGCACATGAGAGTGGGGAGGGTCAGAGGGAGAAGCAGACTCCCTGCCAAGCAGGTAGCCCGATGCGGGACTCAATCCCGGGACTCCAGGATCATGACCTGAGCCGAAGGCAGTCGCTTAACCAACTGAGCCACCCAGGTGCCCAAAGCCCCCGTTTTAAATGTTTTGTCACCACACATGGTGTTGTTTTGAGAATAAATGGATGTATTTGATGCTTTAGGAAAATTGGATTAAAGATTGGGATTAGTTTATCTGTGGGTAAGGAAATAGTCTATATAAAATCTGATTTTATCTGCATATCTCGTGGCTGAGCAGCAGTTAAAGTTATTTTGGAATTGGGTAGTATTTCTAAGTTTCCAGGCTCTTTTATCCTGTACTCTACAATGGGACATACAATTTAGTGTATGGGTTTATATTATTGTTTTAGAAAAGGCTGTTAGTATTTTGAAATACTGCATTCTGTAGGGAAATTACGGATACAAATGTATACGTGGAATTTTATTTTGTATAAAGTTCTGAGGTTAGTCATAGATAATTGGTGGATTTTGTTAAGTTTAACTTACTCCTCTTACCCTTCCTTGCTCTGAAGCTGTGAGCAGAGGGCAGGGTCCTTAGCCTGTGGCTGACACTGCGTGGGGGACGCGGTGGTGTCCCTACTTGAGCCCGCTCTGCAGCTTCCCGTGGCGACGTCCAGGGTCTTCCGTGCCTTATTGGATCTTTATTTGTGGACCTTAGGATATTTTCATTTTATTGTCTTTATAGAGCATATTTTTGAGTTTATGTTAAAACTTGTTTATCTTCTTGGCATTTGTTAAAAATGAGAAAAAATAGGGGCGCCTGGGTGGCTCAGTCGTTAAGCGTCTGCCTTCGGCTCAGGTCATGATCCCAGGGTCCAGAAAGCCTGCTTCTCCCTCTCCCACTACCCCTGCTCGTGTTCCCTCTCTCATTGTCTCTCTCGCTATCAAATAAATAAAACTTTAAAAAATAAAAATGAAAAAAGGTAGTGTTGATGAAAGGAATGTCTTTCTTTAGCATTGAGTGTTTGGCTCCCACACTCACAGCACAGCTTGATGGGAGAGTTCTGCGCTCAGACATGGGATGCGAATTGACTGTTCCTTTGAGCCTCTCTCAGCTGTGGTTGTAATTCAATATGTACTTGCACTGCCTGGCATGAGACAGGGACACATTTCCTCCTGAATAGGCTAATAACGAAGCCTGAATTATTACTAAACTGAACGTAACGTCAGTAGTACAAACATGTCATGTGGATTAAAAAGTTATTTTTTTTAAAGATTTTATTTATTTATTTGACAGAGAGAGAGACAGCGAGAGAGGGAACACAAGCGGGGAGTGGGAGAGGGAGAAGCAGGCTCCCCGCTGAGCAGGGGGCTCGACGTTGGGCTCGATCCCAGGACCCTGCGATCATGACCTGAGCCGAAGGCAGACACTTAACGGACTGAGCCACCCAGGCGCCCCCCCTAAAAAGTTTTTTTAAATCCTGTTTTTAATAGAAATTGAAGAAAAACTTTCATAAAACAGTGGTTGTGCATGGAACCCTATTAATGAAATCCCATTGCTTTACAGGGTGACCATTAATTCAGGGTGTTCCTGGATCTGTCTTCCCTTGAGTACTCTCCTTCATTCTTATTGTCATTTTTCTGATTCAGACACGGATTTCATTTGAGATATTTTTTAAGTGGATCTTCCCCAACACCATCCAAACATACTTCCTTTAGAAGTTGACGTATCTTGTGCTTACAAGTGATTTTCTCAAATATACCCCTGATAGATCATTGCCTAAAAAGCTTTTTGCTTATAATCGAGAAGTCCTATTTCTTTGGCATGTTCTAAAATTACTCTTGAATTGTATCTTCCTTCTCGACCCTCCCAGGTAAGCTCAGTACTAGTCTTGCCTTACTAGTTGCTTCTCACACGGGCCATGTGCTTTTATAGTTCTGTCTGCGTATGCTGTCACTTCAGTTGGAGATAATTTCGCCTCTCTCCACAGGCAACTTTTTTGTTTTCCAGCTCTTCAGGAAGTGGCAGTGTTTTTTTACGCTTTCTTTGCCCCACTGTCTCCATACCCTCTCCCCCACACTCTTGGCATATTTGTGTTAACTGTCCATGACTAAGTTGTTCACTTGTCTGCTAAACTTGGTGCTTATTCCCAAAGCTAGCGTACGATTGTTATAAATAGTAAATTTGTATGACTAAATTGACTCAGAATTATGTCATTGTTTTCTTTGAGAGTAACTATGTTGATGGTGGACTTGTTACCAGAAAGGTTTTAGCTGATGTGAACAGTGGGCCAGCATCACCAAGGGGAATGGATGAGGCAAGCTGTGCAGCCCCTTTGTCGGAAGAGCCACGGTTGCACAGAGGCAGGACAAGGACCAGAGACTCAAAAAGACAGGCGCAGAGCGCAGTTGACGTTGATAATTGAATTCAGGAATGTTTCTTACGAGGGTTGACTTAGCACTGATGGTCCAGGTCCAGGTTCAGAGAAGTATGGTAGTCTTGTTACCTTTTGTTGGTGACGCTTGGACCGTCCCTGGATTCTGGGTACTAAGGAATTGCAGCCTTGGAGCTTGCTCAAAGCAGGGATCAGGGCAGAGTTCTTAGGAAGAACTGCCACGAGATGTAAGGCCCTGTTAGTCGAGAGAGTGAAAAATTCATGAAGATAAAGCCCTTGAATGTTTGAAGCCTGAATTATTACTAAACTGAACGTAATGTCACTAGTACAAACATGTCATGTGGATTAAAAAGTTTTGTTTTTTTTTTTTTTGAAGATTTTATTTATTTGACAGAGGGAGACAGCTAGAGAGGGAACACAAGCAGGGGGGGTGGGAGAGGGAGAAGCAGGCTCCCTGCGGAGCAGGGAGCCTGATACAGTTACTGTGGAAGAGAAATTCAGCCTGCGTTGTGTAACCTGAACCAGGGACCAAAGGGTGACAGCTCCCTGGAGGCCCCACTGTTCAGCGGAAAGAATCCAAGAACTGTCCGCTCTTGATGGCTGCTCCCTGGGGTTGGTTCAGGCAGAGAAAGTTGGACTAATTAGTGGTTATTGTAGTGGGGATGCTTTATGAGGCAAAGTTGAAACTTGGTTACTTTAGAGGTCCTTTTATTTAACAAGGACATGCTGGTGTTGCTGGCTCAAGTCTGTGCTTTGAGAGGCACTAGGTTATTTTCACAATGATAATTTTCTCATTCTGGCATTTTTCCTGCATTTGTTCGCTGGAATTCTTTAAAAAGAAAGTTGGCTCTGCATTTATTTGGTTGCGAATGTAGTTTGTACAGGACAGGGAGCATAGTAAGTTTTTGATTCTTGTTCTGGTGTGTATTTTGAGTGCATGGCGGTCATTCTGATGGTCTGATTCCCTTCTGGTCGCCACTGCTCCATCAGTTTTGTTCCGATGGCCTTTGGACCTGGCTGTACTTGTTCTTTTTGACTTTTTGCACCCCCCCCCCGGCGTGATTTCAGATTTATAGTAGAGTCATCAAGACAGTAGGACCATTTCCTGTCTACCTTTGATCCGACTTTCCTTAATACTCTGTGTAACCACAGTCCGTTTACTGAAGCGAAGAGGTCAGCGTTGCTGCAGTACTGTTAACTGTGAACTTGATTTGCATCTGCCAGCATTCCACTCTTGGCCTTGTGCTCCACACACCAGTCCTGAGCCCAGGTGGCATTTAGTTGCTGTTGATTCTTAGCCACTTCCAAGATGTTAGAGTTCTAGTCTTGGTGTTTTTTTTTTTTTGACCAGGCCTATACTTTTTGCTAACATCTTTACTTACTTGCTCAATAGCATGTCCTAGGCTCATCCTGTACTTTCCTGCCCCAGAGCCTGCATTACCAGTGAAGTCAAGTCTCACTCCATGTCATCCCCAGCAGAGCTGACCGTGTCCTTTATAGCCGGTTCTGTCCAGTGCAGGCACCATATTGTATCTGCTGTGATAGCCCCAGCGTATTTATAGCTTACCTTGGCTGTGAGAGAAGAGGGTATGATTAAGAGGCTTCAGCAGTAGGAGGGGCTGGTGCCATTAAAGATAGAGAAAAGTTGAAGGGGTTTGGGATAGTTGGCAGACATATCAGACAGAACTGTGGATTACTTTGTGTGTGTGTATGTGGGGTGGGTGGGTGGGTAGCAGTGTTGATGAGGACAAAAGTTTCCAGTCAAAAGCCTGGAAGCGGAAGGCAGAATTTACTAGAGAAAGACGAGGAGTGGGGTAGGGAGCATCCAGTGAAATTTGGTCCTGGTCTGTTTGGGAGGTCTGTCACACGGCCAAGTAGCTATGTCAGGTAGTCATCTGTCTATTCATGTCTGAAGTGCCAGAGAGAGACCTAGGATTGGAGCTTAAATTTGGGAATCATTGCGAAATAGATGGTATTTGCATGATGGGAGTGGATGAAAACACATGAGTGTAGCATGAGAAGAGGGATCTGAACCCTAGCTTCCCTACCCTGTGTTCACAACGGCTCTTTGGGAGAACAAACCAGGGGACGGAGACGGGACTGGAAAGCCCCCGTGTGCTGAGGGCTTTGGGGAGTCAAACTGCGCAAGATTTTCCTCTTGACCTTAGTAAGAGTAAGCTTCAAGTGGTGGTACTGGTGTTGGGGGGAGCTAGACAGGACTGGGTGCAGGAGCAGAGAAAGGTGGAGGTACCAACAGCCTTGTACTGGAGAGGTGGCTGGAGGGTGAGGTTTTGGACTCTCCAGATGATTGGTCTCATTCAGTTCATTTGCGTTTTCTTCTAGGCACAGCCTTTTAGAAAGAAACGAGAATAGCCATTATTCAAGTGTTGGTTGTTTCCCAGGTTATATTAAATTGGTGGTGCTTGTGCACCGCCCCCCCAGGGGGGGCACCTGTCCTGGGGGATATTTTTAGGTGGTTCAGTAACCAGGGCATTTACCACCTGGCGTGTTGAAGCTACATTTCCACCCACTTCTGCACTGACTGCCTTGAGGATCTTGCTGCCACGCTACCATCCTCATTTGCACAAAGACAGGCACATCCTTGCAGATAAAGAGAAGCCATTTGGACTTGAATCCAGCTTTGAAGTGGTACCAAGGACACCTTAGTGGCATCTGACACACCAGATGACCTCTGACCACGTGTGGCTCTGGTGATGGTTCAGCTGTTAGAAAGCGAGAGCCTGGTCCTGAGATTTCTCCCTTTGTTGCGCGTTGGTAACAGTGGGTTGACCTGTCCTGTCGTTGCTGGGCGCTCCAGGATTCCTGCAGATGCATGCAGCAACAGCTGGGGCCCACAAGGGACGGTAATCTGGCGTAATTATTAGCCCTTTGAAGTGGAGATGCTAGGATGCTGATTTTTCTGCTGTTTCTGGCTGCCCTTGCCTTGTTGTGGGTAGTGGTTAGGTTTTTACTTCCTGAAGATAAAGCTTGCTGTGCTTCTAGGTCATGAGAATTGGGACCTCTTCTGTGGCAAGTAATTTTGAGACTGAACTTGGCCACTGTCACTGGCCGACCAGTGTGTTTTGAATGTTGTAACTACCTGCGAGGAAACCTTTTAAAATTGGGTGCTCACTTCCATGTTGTGTAACTGATTGCATTTCAGACAAATACTTCAATAGTTTATGTTGAACATATTCAAACAGAATTGCAAAAACCATATTGTGCACAATCATGTTCTCATGGGTACGTCGTCCTTTTACTGTAGAGGCTCATGGCAGGCTGCCCCAGGATGGGCCACTTTTGCCTAGAGATTATATTATATCGGAGTTAAAAGTAATCAAAACCCAGCAGATGCGGGAAAAGGCCCTCTGCCTCCCCCTCAACTGCTTTAATTTACATAGGAAAGGAGAGCCTGCACCAGGAAGAGCTCTATTAACAGAGACTCCTCTTTACCTAAGGAAACGCAGCACAACCTTGTGTTCCCAAACCTCTCTCCTTGCTGAGGGTCTTCCTCCCATTCCTGTCCTCAGACCCCCCTCTCCTGAGCGCCTAAAAGCTTCCTGTTGCCTGCCTGCCTGTGAATTTCCTGTCCGTGCCTGTTACCTTCAGTTTTCTCCCATCCACGTGTCTGTGGCTGAGGCCCCCTGGAAGGGCCACAGAACAGAGGAGGAGGTCTTCCTCCCAAGCAGCATTCTCTTTCTTCTGTGTCTGTCACAGCTAATTACCAGAAAATAGACACCATAGAGTTTTCTCTCCTTAATTTGTAATTTAAAAAAATTCTGGGACTCTATTTGAGAAAAGTACGTATTTTGATGTTCTTAAATGGTAAGTCTTGTTCAAGTCTGTTCTGAGTTCTTAACCTTCCAATCTCTAGAACTGTTATTGCTGTATTTGAGGTTCTACATCCTTTTCTAAATTTCTCCTTCACCAGGTGATCAAATTGATACACGATATTTCACCAAAATATATCCTGATTTCCTTCATGAGATCTTTGACCCAAGGGCTTTCTGAAAATGAGTTTGGTGTCCAGTTGTTCGTTTCTGGTTTTGTGATACTGTTTTCCTTTTTTAAAGATTTTATTTATTCATTTGACAGCGAGAGAGGGAACACAAGCAGGGGGAGTGGGAGAGGGAGAAGCAGGCTTCCCGCTGAGCAGGGAGCCGGATGTGGCGCTCGATCCCAAGATGCTGGGATCATGACTGAGCCGAAGGCAGACGCTTAAGGACTGAGCCACTCAGGCACCCCAGAACATGGATTTTCTAATTGTGCGCTGCAGGGCCCTATTTTATGTCAGCTACAAGAGTTTTGTTAAATGACATGACTGGATGTGTCTTTTTTTTTTAATATTTATTTATTTGACAGAGACAGCAAGAGAGGGAGGG
This sequence comes from Leptonychotes weddellii, assembly GCF_054177405.1. Lineage (NCBI taxonomy): Eukaryota > Metazoa > Chordata > Mammalia > Carnivora > Phocidae > Leptonychotes > Leptonychotes weddellii. Next base: position 1,257,256 of record NC_138380.1, on the reverse strand, counting down.
AACACAAGCAGAGGGAGTGGGAGAGGGAGAAGCAGGCTTCCCACTGAGCAGGGAGCCCAGGACTCTGGGATCATGACCTGAGCCAAAGGCAGATGCTTAACGACTGAGCCACAGGCAGACGCTTAACGACTGAGCCACGCAGGCGCCCCTGGATGTGCCTGTTTGTTTGTTTGTTTGTTTGTACTTGGGGCACCTGACTGACTCCGTCAGCTGAGCATACAGCTCTTGATCTCTCGGGGTCGTGAGTTTGAGTCTCACGTTGGGGGTAGAGTTTACCTAAAAGAGACTTTTATTGGGGTTCCTGCGTGGCTCAGTGGGTTAAGCATCTGACCCTTGACTTTGGCTCAGGTTGTGATCCTCAGGGTCATGGTGTGGAGCCTGCTTGGGATTCTGCCTCTGCCCTTGCCCCCTACTCTCCAATAAAAAATAAAGTTTTATTTATAAAAACAACATGTAAATAATTTATAATATCTATAAAAACTTTTAAAAGTTTTTATTTAGGGGCACCTGGGTGGCTCAGTTGTTAAGCGTCTGCCTTTGGCTCAGGTCATGATTCTAGGGTTCTGGGATCGAGTCCCGCATCAGGCTCCCTGCTCAGCAGGGAGTCTGCCTTTCCCTTTCCCCCTGCTCGTATTCTCTCTTTCTCAGTCTCTCTCAAATAAATAAATAAAATGTTTAGAAAAAAGTATTTATAAAACTTCTTTTATAAAAGACTTAGTTGAGAGAGACAGCATGGGCAGGGGGAGGGGCAGAGGGAGAAGCAGGCTCCCTGCTGAACAGGGAGCCCCAGGGAACCCGAATCTAGGCTTGATGCCAGGACTCCTGGATCATGACCTCAGCCGAAGGCAGACACTTCACCAACTGAGCCACCAAAGCTCAGTCCCAAATGCTTTTTTAATATGTTCCCTTTCAAGTTCTTTGTTTCAGATTCTTGGAGGTGTTCTCACTCCTCCTCATGCTTTCCTCGTCTCTAGTTTGTCAGCTCCTGTTGAGCAGGGGTTGTGTTTTCTGCTGGAATCTGTGTGACTTAGCTTGTAGAGATACTTAGTGCTCAGGTGTACCTGTATTTGCCTCACCATCCCGGGGTTGTATTTGGTAGTTCTGCAGAGCGTGGAGCATCGCAGGATAATGGAGGTAATAAGATTTCGTTCTGTACCTCTGACCGAGCCCTCAGGCTTCAG
>NC_138380.1:1246277-1255975 GCF_054177405.1 Leptonychotes weddellii | reverse complement strand
GGCCCCATTCTCAGGATTACCACTTCTGGTGTAAACTCCTGGTTGTGTCTGGCACTTGAGCCTCTTTCTGGCAGCTCAGCTTCTTCAAATGTATTTGTTGGACTTCAACATTTCTAGGTATTTCAAGGTGGGGGGGGATCTATTTTACATCATCCTTTGGTTTTTTTTTTTTTTTTTTTTTTTTAAGGATTTTATTTATTTGACAGAGACACAGCGAGAGAGAGGGAACACAAGCAGGGGGAGTGGGAGAGGGAGAAGCAGGCTTCCCGCGGAGCAGGGAGCCCGATGCGGGGCTCGATCCCAGGACCCTGGGATCATGACCTGAGCTGAAGGCAGACGCTTAACGACTGAGCCACCCAGGCGCCCCAATCCTGTGATATTTTTGAATTATTCCTTGTGTCGAGCTCCTGTACTAGTAACGAGTAGATTTCATCTGCTTCCTCTGACCCTTTATTTATTATTATTACTTTTTAGATTATTTGAGAGAGCGAGCATGAGCAGGAAGCGGATGCAGGGCTCAATCCTATGACCCTGAAATCATGACCTGAGCCCCTTGAGATGACCTGAGCTGAAACCGAAAGTTCGCTGCCCAACTGACTGAGTCACCCAGGCACCCCCTTTTGACCCTTTAAATGCAGAGTTTCTCTGTAAATGCTTGGCTGGTACATTTCAGTTTGGAGTCATGACGTAATACTAGATTTTTTTTTTTTTTAAACCGTGGGTTGGTCCCCCAACGTTGGCAACGACTGTGTGTGCATCTTGTTTTGAGCAGTGGAAAAATTGCTAGTTGTGGCATTATTTAACCTAGACCGCGTTCAGCCTCGGCACGGTGGCCTCAGGAAGACTATGATTGCATGTCCTCACTCAGAGTCAGAGTGTCTCTGAGGTCTGATAGTTGAGTTTCCGGGGATGCCGTGGGAAGCCCAGCTTCAGGTGTGGGCAGAGCAGTCTGACCGAAGGCTCTGTTCTCCTGGTGAAATTCATGCGTCCTGTCAGAGGCTAGGCCTGTTCTTCGTAAGTTTTTGATCACTCGTTGAATGAGGTGTTTTACTCAAAGAAGTGAATTCATTAGATTTCACTTGAAGAGGCAGCATACATGTACCTGGTTGTGGGACCCAAGGCCCTTCCTGTTAGAGGTGGCAGAAGCAGAACGGATTCTCCTTGTCCTGCCCTAGGCAGTGACATGGGTAAGTGTGAGGCAAATCTCTGCTGCTAGTTTTCCACTGAAGGCGAGATCTGTGGGGACATTCTCTCATTAATATCGACAGCAGGGCAGTGATGTGTTTGTTTTGTGGATGGATGGGAGTTTGAAGCCAGAGGGTAAAGGTACTCTGATAGCTGTGTTGTCAAAGACATTTCCTTTTTCTTTCTCAGGACTTTGGGGGGGGGGGGAGGTGCGCATCAGCTCGTCCCCAGTCTTTGTGTGGTTCCCATGTTACAGGGACAGTGTGTTCATCCTGGTGGCTGTGCAGTCTTGCCCAATGCCTGGCACAGGAATGCACTGAATGAAGGAGGTAACCAAAGCTCCCTGAGCACGGCCCCTGTCAGGAAAACAACATACTCACAAAGGGCCTGTCAGCTGGTGGTCAAGTGGGCCCTGAGTGTCTGCCTCAGAGTCACCTGTTAGTTTTATTTAGTTAAGGCAGCTATTATTAGGCTATTTCAGAGTTTTTTATTCTATATCAAGAAGGGTCTTAGGGCACAAGTCTTGGAATCTGTTCCCAGACAAGGGTCCAGCCTGACAGGCTAGTGGTTAGTGTGCAGGTGAGGTGACATTCCCTTCCCTCTCTGCTGTGTTCCTCCCCCACGATGAACCTAACCTTGGCAGTCCTGTCATTGACCGTGGATTTTCTAATTGCAGGACTCACTCCAACAGCCTGTTAAAAGATGGTGGATTACTATGAAGTTCTAGGCGTGCAGAGACATGCCTCAGCCGAGGATATTAAAAAGGCGTAAGTAATTGTATTTATGAAATAATCTGTGCAGTTGTGCACTGGTCCTTGGGTATTGTTACTTTTTATCTATTGAAATGGGCCATGTAATATAACACTCTTTGAATACTGCTGTTTAATTTTATCTTCGGACAGAATAGTTAGCAGATTAACTCTTGCCTTCTCAGACCTAGGCCCAGCCTGTCCCTTGTCACTGAGGAATAAGAAGGTCACTTGGTTTCCTCTGTTACTTTGCCTTGGGACAGTGGATTCTGCTGGCTGCTTAAAGTAGATCAAACACTGAGGATGTGAAATAATCGCAGAGAACTGACGTTGGGCTTTGGAATGGAATTGACTTGGCACTCAGCACTCAGGGTGTGGTGCTGTAACCTCCTTGGTGTTAGCGGCTTTAAAAAACCCTTGTCGGGAGTCTGGGTGGCTCAGTCGGTTAAGCGACTGCCTTCGGCTCAGGTCATGATCCTGGAGTCCCGGGATCGAGTCCCGCATCGGGCTCCCTGCTCGGCGGGGAGTCTGCTTCTCTCATGTGCGCTCTCTCTCTCATTCTCTCTGTCTCAAATAAATAAATAAATAAAAATCTTAAAAAAAAAAAAAACAAAACCAAACCCTTGTCATGTGACCCCAGCTTGTCCTCCTAGAACCCATCTGGTCCCTGGTTCGGTTTGTCGGCCTTACCCATGCCTTTGTGACCAGGCCTGGCCCCTGCCTCTGTGTGCTGTGCTCTCTCAGCCGCTGACCAGTTTGGCCTGCCCGCATTGGTCCTCACACATTTTCACATTCCTGTATCTCTAGAGGTTGGTTTGTATTCCACTGGGTGGATTTGAGAACTTGTTTCTTTCGTGGTGGGGGAGAGGGAGCTTTTACTGTTGAAATCGATGTTCGTGTCACGAGCTTAAAGCTCCGCATCCATCTCGCAGCCGCATGATGTCCCACAGCCAGTGGAGTTCTGCACGTGGACGTGACCTCTGCTCTTTGACTCTTTTCAAGGTACCGGAAATTGGCACTCAAGTGGCATCCCGATAAGAACCCTGAGAATAAAGAAGAAGCAGAGAGAAAATTCAAGCAAGTAGCTGAGGCATATGAGGTGTTATCAGATGGTGAGTTGACCTGTCCAGAGCTGGGGCTCTCCCCAGGGCCAGTGGGGTATGGATGTGGCTGGCTGAGGTACTGGGCACCGAGAAAAGAAGTTTCTTACTTTTCTTGTGAAACTTTGAGTCCTATTCCTGGCAGATACTTGAGAGTTAACTTGTGCTGTAGAGCACCCTGACTTCTAGCAGTTCTTTCAGGATGGCTATTTTATTTTTAAAGATTTTTATTTATTTGACAGAGAGAGACACAGCGAGAGAGGGAACACAAGCAGGGGGAGTGGGAGAGGGAGAAGCAGGCCTCCTGCCGAGCAGGGAGCCCAATGCGGGGCTCTATCCCAGGACCCTGGGATCATGACCTGAGCCGAAGGCAGATGCCACCCAGGCGCCCCGGAAAGCATAGGCTTTTGAAAGTCCCACCCATTAGCCTGGTTTCATGAATCAAGCAGAAGGTGGGCTGTTAGCCAGAGTCAGTCAGCAGATTCTTGGTGAAGAAAAGAGTGTGGGTCCTGGGCTTGGGAGAGCAGTGTGGAGCTTTTTTAGAAGACTGGAAATCTGCTGACACCGCCTCGCCAGGATGCAGCATCGAATGACCTGGTGTGAGTCAAGGCAGAGGTACCCAGGATAGAGTAGGACTCACTGGCTGCAGGGCGTGGGTGCTCGCCTCAAGTGTGTCCACATGTGGTCAGGGTCACTAGTGAAAGGCTTTTTTTTTTTTTTTTTAAGAGAGACATAGTGACAGAGATAGGGAGAATTCATGCGGGGGAGCAGAGGGAGAAACAGGCTCCCACTGATCAGGGAGCCGGATATGGGGCTCCGTCCCGGCGCCCTGGGATCATGACTGAGTCGAACGCGGACGCTTAACCGACTGAGCCACTCAGGCGCCCCGTGAAGGGCATTTTTTATTTTAGAGAGAACTCCATGTAACCATCACTCCCCTTCACTGCTTAACAATACGTTGAGCATTCTTGTTTTATCTGTTAATACATCTCTTTTACTTTAAAGGAAATCCCAGATCTTTTATTTCACTAGTAACTTGTTACTAGAAAACACATAAACACTGATAATTGCAATCTTTTTCAAATGTGGCATTTAAGGTCTTAAGCTGATAGTGGGTTCTGTCTTTTTTTTTTTTTTTTTAAAGATTTTAGTCATCTGAGAGAGCCCGAGAGCAGGGGTGGGGGAGAGGGAGAAGCAGTCTCCCTGCTGAGAGGGAGCGGGACTCCGTCCCTGGACCCTGAAACTACCACCTGAGCTGAAGGCAGGCGCTTCACCAGCTGAGCCACCTAGGCGCCCCTTATACTGGTTTTCTGAACTGGACTGACAGCACCGTGGGACCTCCGTGTCGTTATTTGTTTGGTCCTTGTTTGTGTTGATCCAGCACTTCTGGATTTGTGGATTCACAGATCAGGAACATTAGAAAAATGGAGGACTAAACCCAAACTGGTTTTTTTATTTTAGTCAAGTGATTAAAAAAAAAAAAAATTCAACTCAAAGTTGATTTTTGTCAGGAAGAGAACCTTTAAATTCTCATAGAGACGCTGTTGTTTCTCATCTCTCCCCTTTTCTGAGGGAGAGTGTCTTTCATGTTCTCTTACGCAGCCTCTAGCCCAGAAGTTCCCTTCGCAGGTGTGGTTACCATTCTTACTAGAGCTCTGGTAGTAGAAATGAACTGGCTTTCAGTGGTTTGCTTGTGCATGTTTCCCCATAACATCTGTTATTTTACCTCACAATTTGGTAAAACCTGGTATTTTGGGGGAAAACACGTGTCAAAGGCTGCAGGGTAGTTGTTTGTCTAGAAGGTAAATAGAAGACAGAGGACAGCAGAGCATCGTCAAGGCTTGGTTGGGCTGTTGCTCTTCCAAGGGGATTAAGCCTGTGGGGTTAGAGTTGGCGCCTCATCTGGCTTTCCGTACATTGGTTTCCTGCCCCACCGAGTCCCCATCCTGTTTCTCCATGCCACAGATCTTATCCCCCGTAGTTGGACTTGGTAGTAAGAAGGTACACATTTAGAATTCGAGTAGTTTTAGAACTTGCAGTGTGATTTTAATGTTTGCATGAGCCACGTGCTCTGTGTACAGTAGGCTGAAAGAAATACTTCAGCATTTAAACTGCCTACTACTTAAAAATTTTTCCGAGTTTTTAAGGAGATCCCTCTTCCCTGTTTTTATTTAAGGGAGGCCAGACTCTTTAAAGCTAACTGTGAAACCTTGAAAACTGCATTGGTTCCTTGGTTTACAATTTGGAAATACTTAGGTGAATTTTAAGGGGAAAAGAACTTGTTCTTTACTGACTCTCCTTTTTAAATTTATAGCCAAAAAACGGGACATCTATGACAGATATGGCAAAGAAGGGTTAAATGGTGGAGGTGGAGGTACGTAAATGTGGATTTTTTTCTTGGCTTGATAGTGAGCAAGGGAGGCCATCTGGCTACGGGAGGTCTTGACAAGGGGTTGGATTTGTCAGTTTTCTTGGACCGGGGCGTGTTTCAGAAACACACATGCAACCTGGAAAGGGGGTGGATTGTGGAGGAGGAGGTGAGGTGGACCACATTGAACAGCCTCGTGTTAGACGACGATGGTGTGTGCGGATGTGCTGTTGGTAGATACGGAGTCCATTACGACCCTGCTCTGACACACTGTGGGCTTGTGCTCCCAGATCAGTACCTCATCCTGGGTCAGAATATCCATAGGGCTTAGAGAACAGACGGTACCCACAAACCTGAGGGCTTGTGGCCGGCGGCAGCCCCACATGGGTGCGTGTGTTTGATGAGAAGTGCCCGTGACAGCCCGCGCCTGCTCAGCCCCTTGGCGGGCGTTGGGATATTAGTGCTGCAGACTGAGCACAGACCCGGCCCGGGTGACGAGCGCGAGTGAATGTTTCCTTGCTTCGTGTACATGACGCTTCACGACAGAAAATGCTTTCCTGTGTGTGGATGGTCGTGGTAGAGATGGTGAGAAAGTGCTAGTGACCACGCCGCTGTGACCTTCAGGAGTGCGAAGCGTGCGCTCGAGTCTCCCCACCAGTCACAGGCTGCGAAAAAAGCCATGGGTGTATGACCCATTTTTTTTTTATTTAGGTCCCAATTTATAGGATGTTTTGTAGATAAGTTACTGCCTCCTAAACGCAAGAATTCAAAAACTAAAAGCTCTATTGTATTTCGTAGGTGGAATTCATTTTGACACTCCGTTTGATTTTGGCTTCACATTCCGTAACCCAGATGAAGTCTTCAGGGAATTTTTTGGTGGAAGGGACCCGTTTTCATTCGACTTTTTCGGTAAGTTCATTGTTCTGTTGGCATGACCATGACTCCGCTGAGATGGGCATCCTTTTCTGTTCCATCACCATGGCACCCTGTTGTTTGGCTTTGTTTAAGCAGTGTAGGGGTTCTAAAATCCATTTTTCTTCCTCTCTGGCAGAGGTTTCTGAGTGGACGCTGTGCACGTGAAAATAATAAAGGTTTAAACGTATTCATTGTCTTCATTATGTATGGCCCTAATTAACATCTTTTTTTGTCCTCAGTTAGACAGTGGTAAGGATGCAGGTGCTGGGAGCTTGAGGGTGCTGCTGGCTTTTGAGCATGGAGTTCTACGTGAATTTTCCCCGAATTGTTCTGGGTACACACTGGGCATTGTAGCAGATGTTGTTCAGAGGACATTGGCTCTGTAAACCTGTGTCTGTTTCTCTAACTGGGGGCATTGTGACTGTTGAGTTCCCAGTGGGTGAAAAGAAAGGACCTCTCTAGAGCAAGGCAGCGCGGGTAGTCCTGGCCGAGAGTAGTTTTTGCTAAAGGAGACCGTTCCAGCTCCTGGGTCCTGCAGAATGGATTTTCCCATCAGCTGCACCTCTTAGCCGTGACGCCTGGGCCAGCTTTTTGTGTGTGTCTCCAACGCAGGTGGGGTGGGGAGTGGGTGTGGCCGCCTGCTGCGAGGGCTCCTTCGGCACGGCTGCGGAGCTGCCCCGGGTGCCGGGAAACTCGGGTGCCGCAGCCGTTTCTGTGTTGGCTCACTGTGGGTTCCCCAGCCTGTGCTTCCATCCTTTGTGGCCTGGAGCCTCGTCGGAGAGCCCGACCACCACCTGCTCCCCTCCAGGGGGACCAGAAGAGATGTTCTGTCTGCACATGATGGGGGAGAAACCAGTGGACCCTTGTGCATCCTAGGCATGAAGAAAAGTAACTTGCTGCCATGTCTGGTAGGTATCGGGGCCTTTTAAATGGTGTGGCCCCGGAGTTTATTTCAGATGGGGATTCAGAGAGATTTTCCTTCTTTCTTACTGTGGTTTGGCTTGACTTGAAGAGAGTAGCTGATGGAGGGTGCTGGGTAGTAGTATAATATGTATCAGCATGGGTTAGTTTTTCATCCACAGGTGTTACAGTGAGGCTAAGTTAGGGGTGGAGAGGAGATTGGTCTTTCGAAGACTTCAGCTTTAATGCTGCTACCATAGGCAGCGTATGGATCGGGAAGGCGTCCCTTCCCGTTAATATATGAGATACGTATATTCATTCTTTATTGATTGGCTTTTGTGTATGTAACAGATCTCACCATAAGAAAATACAAAGAATTTCGTGGTCTTCCCTGTGTTAAAATTTACTTTTGTGTCTCGTTACAACCTTTAGCGAACCGCACATGGGTTGTTTTGGGGGAGCAGGGCAGTGTTGGGTGAATCTCTTGGTGGCCAAGTGAGGATCTTCTGCCACCGAGGGTTTCGGTTCTAGTGCACATCACGGGGTGTGGGGCGGGGGGTGGCAAAGCAGGCTGACTTCTAAGCCTGAGGCCCAGCATGCTTTATATCTTCATGATTTGTCTTGGGGAAGAGTCCATTAGTGATTGAATTGTAGCCAAATTTTGTTTTCCTTGGGAAAAGAGTTTGACAGGCCAAGCTTCCTCAATAGGAATGATTTTCACTGAGCAGTTGTTTCTAGAGTGAAGAAGGTATAGAGATTATAATTGGGTGTAAATGAGAAAGTGATTACAGTTTTTTGCCTACTATAAGATATTTAAACCTCTTGACTTTCCTATCTTGTAAATTGTGAGATATGTGTATATACAGAAATCTTTATGTACACGTGTAGTTCACGGACGTTGTGGACATGAGGCACATTTTGGTGGCAATTTCTTCTTTTGGACTGTTTAAGAGATAACTAGTCTGCTGTAATTCAGACTCTGGGCCCTCGGTTTTAGATGCTGAGGTGCTCAGATTTTAAGAATAGGCATTTCCTTTATGTTTCCCATGATCAGTGTAGCAGTGATACTTCTTCAATCCATTCTTGTAGGTGTTGTAGGTGACTTCCATTTTCAGGCTCTCCGGATTTACACACAGGAAGAGAAGCTTCTCCATGGCTACTACATGTATGAAGTAACGGTACAGCCTGCTGGGGGTATGTGTAGTCTGGATCTTCATGCAGGGCTGGGGCTTTCTCATCTGGCAGTCGTTTCGTTGATGGTCACCAGCATCTGCCTCTTCTTACTCGGCCCTGTTGTGATGTCCATTTGTAGTAGCACAAAATTTTTAGTCTAAATTTTTCACACTTTTTTTTGCCCCCTCTCCTGTTATGCCTTCTAAGAAAAGTAGGTCAAAAATCGAAGACAGTCTGAACTGCACTTTGCGAGTATCAGAATATAAAATTCCATGTCTGACTCCCAAAACGAAAGGGGACAAAACTTCAAAGAGCTAGTGAGCAAGCCAGTGGGAAGGATCGAGGTGTGAAGAGTGTTGGACAGACTGTATGCAGATCTGTGCCCCAGGACACATCAGTGAGGACTGTCAGGTGGTGGTAGAGTGCTTGGGCCTGGGGCCTTGCTGATGCTGAAGCCCTGTGACCACAACCCCCCCCCCCCCGGCAGTCACGTGGATTCCAGAACCTGCTCAGAGCCCTTGGCCCTGAAGTCGAGGGTGCAGGTCATACCTTTGCAGGCACCTGATTTTGTTTAAATCTTTTCCCAAATATTGAGCATGCCAAAATGAGCTCTTGTCCAAATGCGAATTGGAAGGGATTGCATTAACTTGAGTTAGGGTGATCTGTTCATTGTTGACTTTTACAGGACACCATTACTCAACATTCTAAGATGGACAAGTAACTAATATTAGTATCTTGCAGTCATTAGAGGCCCAGCAGGGATAGCGTTTGGAAGAATTGTCTGGGTATAACTTAACGTTTTTATTTACTTCTATTCGCATGTTAGAAAGTAAGAGCCAGGGGTGCCTGGGTGGCTCAGGTGGTTAAGCGTCTGCCTTCGGCTCAGGTCCTGATCCCAGCGTCCTGGGATTGAGTCCCGCATCGGACTCCCTGCTAGGCGGGGAGCCTGCTTCTCTCCCTCTGCCTCTGCCTCTGCCTCTCTCTCTCTCTCTCTCTCTGACTTTCATGAATAAATAAATAAAAAAAATTAAAAAAAAAAATAAGAGCCAAACTTGAAAACCCATTCAGTTCAGCCCGTTTTCCCTTCATGATGGCATCAGTCCTGTAAGGCTTGTCTGTGAAAGACCTGCCGTCGCGGCAGACACGGATACGGCCTGTCAGCTCAGGGAAAGTGGGCTTTTTTTTTTTTTTTTAAGATATTTATTTATTTATTTAACACAGAGAGAGACAGCGAGAGAGGGAACACAAGCAGGGGGAGTGGCAGAGGGAGAAGCAGGCTTCCCGACGAGCAGGGAGCCTGATGAGGGG
>NC_138380.1:1185784-1245777 GCF_054177405.1 Leptonychotes weddellii | reverse complement strand
CATTTTGCTCTCCCAGGGTTCGAGGAGGTGGCGAGTGAGGAGTTGGAGCCCGGGTTTGAGGACTCGGCAGAAGACGGCCAGAGTGAAGAGAACAGCGAGGTTTTGGATGTGATATCTAGCGAGGAGCTTGATGTCTATAGTGAAGATGAGCCAAGCGAAGGCTGTAGCCGGGGCCAGGGCGAGCTTCTGAGTGAGGAGCTGGAGTTTGTGTCCAGTGAGGATGAGGCGGGTCCAGGGGACGTGGAGGAGCTCAGCGAGGAGTGCGAGGAGCTGCTGAGTGAGGACAGCGGCCTGGAGCTGGAGGGGCTGCCCGTGGGGCAGTGAGCCTGGGCTGGCCGATGGAATAAAATGTTTGTGCCTTACTGACTAGTGCCTGAGACAGTCCTTGCTCAGACAGCCTAGCCAACCTGGGGGCACTGGAGGGGACAAGGGGTGGAACCCCAGGAGGAGAGGCGGGGCAGCTCCTGCAGGCTGGTGGTCCCGCAGGGCTTAGCCGCCGCTTTCAGGCCCGCTGGGTGTCCTGGGGGGCGCGGCCAAAACGGTTCCACAGGCATGGGGGCTGACAGCAGGAACTGATGCCTCTTGGTCCTGGAAGCCGGGAGTCTGAAACTAGGTCCTGGGAGGGAGCAGCTCTTCCAGGCCTCTGTCGAGCTTCTGGTGGTCTCAGATGGTCCTTGCGTGTAGCCTTCTCTTCCCTGTGTGTGCACATCGTGCTGCCTCTGCGTGTCCCTGTCCAAATTTCCCCCTCCTAGAGACACTACCGCTCCTGGATTCAGACCCACCTTACCGAGCTCATCTTAACTCCATCCTCAGCAAAGACTCTGTTTCCTTCTGAATTAGGTCACACTCACGGGGCTTGGGGCTTTGGGATTCCACATCATTTTGGAGGGCCACAGTCCATCCTGTAACGTCGTTTTCCCTAAAGAGTTGTCTGTTAGAAGCAGCCAATTTTGGACGGAGAAAGAAGGGGAAGCCTTGAAGTGAGATGTGCCAAAAGAAACTAGAAGTCAGGTCAGAGGCACGGCTGCCCTCCCGAATTCCTTAGGGCATCCTTGCACACGCGTAAGTTGAAAGAAGGCAGGGAATAAGACTTAAAAATCCACATAGGTAACGGAGCGTGTTAGACTGGTTTCCAGCTGTAGTAGCTAAAGACGGTCTCCATGCACCTTCTATAGCGACCACAGAGCCCGTGGTCCTGAATGGGGGGGGGGGGGCACTGTTGCTGCCCCTCTGGCTTCTTGTTCCTCTTGGAGGAGGCTTAGCGCTCTGGTCAGATTCCCCTGGAGAACATACCAGAGTGTGTCGTTCTGGCTCATTTGAGAACTCTTGCTCTTGGACTGTGGAAATAGTCCATTTTCAGTTGAAGGTAGCTGGCGACGCCGGCTTTTCGGTGCGTGAGTTTGTGCCTGCGAGTGATTCAGACTTGGTTCCTGTCACTCTGCTCCCTCAGCTGCACCCCCAGCAGGGAGAGGAGAAGGCTGGTTCCTGCAGAAGGTGGTTCGAGAACTGTTCCTGGGCTGGGAGAACAGCAGTGCTGGCCACCCCACTGGGGGTGGGGCACCCCGTAGTGAGGGTCTGCATGCCGGCTCTGGATCACGCAGATGGCCAGGCCCTCTGTGTGCGGTTTCCGTTTTCTGGGGGAAGCCAGTGCCTTGACTTGTGTTGGTTCTTAGACTTCTAGTGTAGTTGTGGGCCTCGCTTGGGTCAGTTTGCAGAGTCTCTTGTAGGTTTGGCTCCTCATGTCTTCCACGTGGAACTTTGGACTCTGTAGTTGAGGGGACCACTTCCTTCCTGGGAACCTGGGGAAGATGTTCTGTGGCCGCAGCTGTGGGAGAGCGTAGGGAAGTCGAACAGGCAGCACTCTTTATTTGAAATGCCCGTGCTGCGTTCAGATTTTGTTTTGTTCTGTTCCCTGCAGTTTTTCTCTGTGGCTGGGGAGTCCACAGTGTGAGGCCCTGGGGGAAAGAGCAGCTGGTGCCTCCTGCCATTAAAGCCTCTTCTTTTTGGTTGGGTTTGTTCTTCCTGGAGTGTGTACTTCGGGTTGGTGGGCTAGGAGCAGTACTGATCATGGTGGATTTAGTTTTGTTTCTGTGCTTGCGTTTGCTGTGGGCTTAAAGGAGTTATTTGATCTGTTCCTCCGAATTTGTTTTGTGGTTATCAGATACTGAATTTTGGTATAAAACTTAAGAAAATGTATGGCTTAAAACATCTTTCACAATACTTCTTTTTTCCTTAAGGCTGTTTGTATGTATGCATGCACGTAAGCATTTGTTACAGTGGGTTTTGTGCAAAATTATTCCACAACATTCAGTTAAATGTACTTTTTGTCCTAAGTTTGACCTTGTTACTTTGGTCTTGATGAGTATTTTGCTGATATCACTGATCCTTTCAAGGATTCGGTTTCCTGTTTTGAGAGACTAGCAGGATCATCTCTGAGGTGGAGAAGGTGTGCTATATATCCAGGGCTCGGTGCCTCAAGCCCTCAGGTGACCGTGTTGGCTTACACTCCAGACCTGTGTCTGTTTCAGGTCGCCTTGGTATCTCCCCTGCCTAAAGATCCTTGTAAAATAAATGATCAGAAATACTGGTTTCATTTTTTGAAATCTGTATTCCATTTCTCCAGAGAGAAGCAACGTGGTCTATATTTACATATTTCTGTTTCTGACTACATATCCATATCTGAGGAAGTTCACTATAAGGAGTTGGCTCAGTCGATTATGGAGACTTACAAGTTCAAAATTTGCAGAGCTGCTGTCTCGATTGGAGTCCAAAGGCCATCAGGCTGGAAGAGCCAGTGTTCGAGTTGAAAACCCATCAGGCTGGAGGATTCTCTTACTTGGGGGAGGGTGGTCTTTTGTTCTCTTCAGCCCTTCCACGGATTGGATGAGGCCAGCCACTCAGGCTACTGATCTAAATGTTAATCTCATCCAAAACACCCTCAGAGACACACCCGGAACAGTAATTGACCAAATATCTGAGCACCCTGGGGCCCCTTGAAGTTGCCATGTGAAATTCACCACCACAGGCCCACCCTCTGTCAACTTGATACCCATACTCCTCTCCTGAAGTTACTACACTTAATCTCCAAATAAAGATAATAGCGCAGTTATAATTTTCCCTAACATGAGAATAGCTATCCTGTATATGCCTGAAAATGCACTAACATTTCTCCCTGATGGGGAGGTGAGGTCCTGAAATACTGTGATAAAAAGTGTATGTCTTAGGTTACATGGTAAGGGGATAAGAGAGGCGGAGAACAAGATGTTTAACGTATTAAAACGTGTTCACAAACCTCTATAACAAAATAAGAAGGGGGTACTCATGGAGTACCTTCTTTAAGGAGTCAGGTGTGGTCGCAGCTGATGTTTGTTAAGTATGGTGGGCCCTTGAATAAACAGGTCTGAACTACGCGGCTCCACTTTTGTAGGGTTTTTTTTTTTTTTTTTTGGATTACAGTATTGTAAATGTATTTTATGATTTTCTTAATATTTGGTATTCTCTAGCTTACATTATTGAAAGAATACAGAATATAATACCTACAACATAGAAAGTATGTGAATCACCTGTGTTCTAGGTGAGGCTTCCTGTCAACTGTAGGTTATGAGCAGTTAAGCATTTGGAGAGTCAGAAGTTAAACTCAGATTTGTGACTGTGTGAGGGGTCAGGGCCTCTAAGCCCGCATTGTTCAGGGGTCTGTTCCTCCTGCGCACGCTCCCCATTTCCTCAGCCTTGAGCAGACACCTCAGCTGGCTGTGGTTTGTATGCCCACTGGGCTGAAAGTAAAACCGTACTTGGTAGCATGTTTGGCTATGTTACATTGTCTTACTACAATTTTATTTCTAAAATACAAATAAAATATTCATCATTTTTATATCTCAAAAATGATGCATACTCAAGAATTTGGGAAATATAAATGAGGTAAAGGGGTAATCAACATTTGTCTTGCTACCAATTAAAAATCCACTGTTAATATTTTTCACCTATAGTAGTTGTAATGTGTTACCTAAATGTTCTCTTCTGCCTTTTTCTAAAGCCTAAACTTAATGCTCATTTAAAATGTGCATTTAAAATGCTATTTACCTCCTCCTCTTTTGGAAAGTTTGGTTATTTTCAATTTTCAGTATATAATTCTTTGAATTCTTTTTAGTGCAGTGTAGTATTTCCATGTTTGAGATGAGTGATTTCCCTGAAGTAGAAATGCTGGGTTGAAGAGTTTTTAAAAATTGATTGTATTTAGTTTGGGGCTTGAAGATTTTGAAAGGTCACGGTACACAGTCTTTAACTGCTTTTTGAAAGGGTACAAACCAGCAATAGCCAGTGATAAGCTCTTAATAAAGATTTGTCTAATTTTACAGTGGCTGCTTTTAACAGCATAAGCATATTAAAAAAAGAAAGTGTTTGTGTCACCATGACTGATGTAACTGAGACTTCTCATTTTCAGGGTTAAACCTTTATAACTTTAATTTTGAAATTACATAACGTAAAATTCAGTGAGTAAAATGACTACCCGAGTTGTAGAAAAGCATTTAGGCTGTGCAATATCAACAACAACAAAAATAAACAAGATAAAGGAGTTTTTAGAAAAATACCAGAAAATATAAACTGAAAATCCACTGGCCTTACTCCTACTTCTAAACCAGCTTTCGAAGTAGCTTCTGAAGAATGGAATTGTATAATTATGCAAGTCTTCATTTAGCCTAGAGTGTGAGCATTTGAGCCCGTGTGTCTGATGGTGGTACCATAAGGCCCCTGGATCTCGCTCTCAAGAGAACAGCGCTAAGGATTTGATTGCCGTGTGAACCTCAAGAAGTTAATAAGTACGTTAGAAGAACAAACACGGTAGGATTCAGTGTAAATGAAGTCTCAGGTGCAGAACAACATGGTTTTAGGGATTCCTGAAAGCGTAAAGCAGGCCATGTAAATTCTTTTTGATGTTAACTTCTTAGGGGAGAGTCAGAAGTTGCACAGTAAATTTAAATTGCATTTGTAATGTTTGTTTCTTCACGTGAGTGGTGGACATCAGGGTGGCTCTGACAAAATTTGGTGTCACCGGTGTGTAGGCTGTGGTTTTATTTGAATAGGGTGAGTCTCTGGAGAAATTCAAGTGTTAACTAGCTTTAGATAAGATGAACTTCCATTTATACTTCTGTTACAATGGACTGTAAGCCCAGCCCCATTTACAAAGTAGTAGGTCATAAATGATTTTCCTAGGAATTATTTTGTGAAGGGCAGCATTTGCTGTGGAATGTTGGCATGAAGTTGCAACACCAGCAGGCTGGGGGTTGACTTGCCAGCAGTTAGCAGTTCTAACCCAGTACCCTCTGTGACCCTTGGATTGGCTCCTCTGGGTCCAGTGGGGCCATGTCTGCACACTGGGATTGCACGTAGGCCTTCCTCCTTCCTCTGGCACCTTCTCCTTTCTAAAGCGCTTTCAGGAGGGCACCAGTAACCAGCGACTCTGAATGTGTCCTTCAGGCCCATCTTCCTGCACGTAGCATTAGATAAAGCAGACCAGCCGATTTTCGCTGAGAACAGCTCAAAGAGGCCAAGACTGTGCCCGCGCTCTTTACTTGGCCCTATTTTGAGCTTCTTAGCCTTGCCTAGCCGTCTGCTCTCAACTCGCGGGTCCTCCGTGTGTCTCTGCGGATCATGGCAGAGTTCACCACGAAGGTCACGTGTGTCTGTGCCCTTGAGTTGTGTCGTGAACTCCCCTGCTTTGGTCAATCTTGCCCGGTCGTACCGAATACACCATCCTGGTTCTGTAGTTTGTTTCTCTGGCATGCATTTTTTTCTTACCATTCATCAGGATTCCTTGAGCTTCTCTATTTCCCTGGGGAAAAAAAATAACACTGATTAATTCACAGAACCGCAGTGTATTTTTAAAAAGTTTGTATGATTCCTATGTTTTTAGTAAGTGCCCCATTGACTGATAACAAAATATCAGGGCTAATCTTATTTTTATTTTCAGGAGCATTTGGTATGTCTAATAGGAATACTATGGCTATCTGTGTCAGTAATTTTCTGTTAAAATAGAGCATGTTAATGTCTGCCAATTAACATTTATTCAGATTTGACTTTGACTAATCCTTTCTAGTTTTTTTTTGCTAATAGAAAAGTAAAGGGAATTCTTAAATCCTATGGCCCAGGATCAACAGCTATTAAATTTTGCCTCACTCGTTACACCATTCTCTATGTGTTATGCAAATAAATGTTAGAATAATCCATTTTTGTTTTTATTTCGTAATTACATTGGGGAAGGTAGCCCAGGTTCCCTGGAGTACAGTTACCTGAGTGTGAAGCCCCCTTAATCTTTCCAGTGGTGGCAGCAGGGACAGTGCCTGCTACTTGGACTCAGAGGCCATATTAAAACAGCTCTCTAAGAGCTCCTGGGTGGCTAGTCAGGTAAGTGACTGCCATCAGCTCCGGTCCTGATGCTGGGCTCCCTGCTCAGCGAGGAGTGTGCCGCTCCCTTTGCCCCTCCTGCCACTCAATGCACGCGGGCACACTCACTCTCAAATAAAAGAACTCCCTATGAGACTCTTAACTCCAGGGAACAAACTGAAGGTTGCTGGGGAGGGGGGTGGAGGATGGGGTAACAGGGTGACGGGATGTGATGAGCACTGGGTGTTATACGAAAGTGATGAGTTGCTAAATTCTGCCTCTGAAACTAATAGTACACTGTATATGTGCTAACTTGAATTTAAATAAGATCTTGACAGGAAAAAAAAAAAAAAAACAACCCCGGCTCCCTGTCTGAGTTTGAAGCACACATGAGTGATCTTGAATTTTATATTTGTTACATAGAATGATTGTGTCAGCAGTCTGGTTATTTATTCCTTAGTGTATTCTAGCTGTAGTTGAATTAGACGAGTAAGTTAAGTTGCTGATCATTAGATGAACTTTGGTTGCTCTGTAGATAAGCTTTGTTAAAACTTCTTGATAAGTTTTTTCTTCTGATGGAATAGTGTGTTATAAGGTGTTAACATGTTTTCCCTTTATCGCAGCTCTCCCATGAAAAAATAAGCTCGAATAAAGACTTTACAAACTGCATCTGTTTGTTTTTAGAAGACCCATTTGAGGACTTTTTTGGGAGTCGAAGAGGCACCCGTGGAAGCAGGAACCGAGGCACAGGGTCGTTTTTCTCTGCCTTCAGTGGATTTCCGTCTTTTGGAGGAGGGTTTTCTTCTTTTGATACAGGTATTAAATCCTTAGATTTAATGTCCAATCTGTGAACAGACATCAATGCCGATCAGCAGTTTCAGTTAGCACTTTGAAGAGTGTATATTCCTTTGGGTTAGAATAGCTTTGTAGATTTGCCAGTAGTTTCATGTGTGGAAAATCTGTACTTAGTAACCTATGTTTTCCCCCCTAATCTTCCCAAGACTGTTTTACTTGAAAATCCATTTCTAATCTTACTATTAAAGGTCAGCATTTAATGAAATTATTGGTTAAAAGGAGTTACTTGATTTGGGGTAAATAATTGTGAAAAAACCCACTTGTAGACGATCTCCCTGAATCCTTCTTTGTCAGACCTCCTTGGCAGCTTTAAAAAAAAAAAACAGTAGATAGTATTCTAGGAGGGTCCAGGTTGATGGGATCGGAAGGTGGGGTGGAACACTGTGTGCGAGTGCCCGTGGCCACGCAGAGTGCACGAGGGGGTGCGATCGTGTGTGACTGCCCTGCCCCACAGCAGTCAGTGGGCTGTGTAAAAGCAGCTCATCTGGGTCCTGATCCTCCGGGTGTGAGTTTGAGCCCCATGTTGGGTGTAGAGATTACGTTAAAAAAAATGTGCAAAAGGAGGGGGGCAGTTCATTAACCAGAGTATTATGCATGTGGCATGATATAATTACGTATTTTACCTGAAGAATTAGGGTCTTTTCTTGGAAGTTCATATAGTTCCTCTTAACAGAGGAGCTCTTGTTTTTTTTTCTGATTCTCTGATTATTTCAAATGCTACGTGGTAGGAATTGGCGGTTCTTGTTATGAAGGCTGCCCGCGGCATACAGCTCCGCGTTCTTCCCTTGGAGTACTGTGCTAGCGCCGTGGAGGGAAACGGTGGGTTTGCTGACCCTTGGCTGCAGAGGGCGACTGCAGACGGCCTGTCTACAGCAGCCCGTCGTTAGGGACTGCACAGTATGCTGCAGGAGAATTGCTCAGGCCTAAGGGAGAGTCAAAGAAAGCTGATTTAATACATCAACAAAATAGTACTTCATTTAAGAAATGGTGGCTAATGTGTTGGGAGGGGGTGTGTGGATGCAGACCTTACTTCTAGGAGCCTTGTAAAGCGTCATGTTTAGGGCGTATGGAGATTTGTTCTAATGTGAATATTTTCAAAGTGGGACGAGTAGTAATAAGCTCTTGAAACAAGCAAACCAGTCCCAGTATCAAAGGTTGCTTTGCTTTCGTGTAACTTGTGGAAATCAGGGATTTTAGTGGCTGGAGTGTGATGGCCGTAATTGAGAATGTTGTCCGCAAGTGAATTAGGCAGATTCATACTTTTTCAGTAAGTGTTTGCAGTATTCTTTCTAAAATTCTTGAGCTTTTTAATAATTCAGAGTGTCACCCCTTCGTGGTCACATTGCAAGGAGAAGGTAAGCAGGTTGGGTTCGGCGTTCTGTGCCGGTGAACGTTCTGCTCCTGCCGCACGGCGATGCCCATTGCCGTCCCGCTCCTCTGTGGTGCACGGGCCCGGCTGGCCGCCTGTTGCCAGGGTGAGCTGCCAGTGGGCTCAGCCGAGGGCCCGGCCGGGAGGGGGGCAGGAAATAGGATGCAACAAGGGGGGGGTCTCTCCTGCTCCCCAGCCTCCAGGGGAGCACGCGCCCTCCTTCCTCCTCCTCGTGGTTCCGGGGCCGCTCTGCTCAGGCACCACTCTCCTGGTTTGATCTGTTCCTTCGTGGTTTTCCTGTTACTCATACTTGGGTTACATTAGTACTGACACGTTGCTCCCTAATCTTCCTGTTTTCCCACAGGATTTACTTCCTTCCCGTCACCAGGTCACGGGGGCCTCACTTCGTTCTCTTCCACGGCATTTGCTGGTAGTGGGATGGGCAACTTCAAATCTATATCAACTTCTACTAAAATGGTTAATGGCAGAAAAATCACTACAAAGAGGTACGGTGGCTATTTATACCTTTTAAATAAGTAGGTGTACTGTTTGGTGGGTGCCACATGTCCTTTGCGGTGCGAGCGTGCACACGCACCCTCCGAGTGTAATGTGTAGGGTGTATGTTAAACCTGGCAGCGGTGGGATCTTGACGTCTGAATTAGAGCTTTCCCATTTGAACTGCTGCTTAATACTTCTGTAGCAGAAGTGATCTTTATGTAGAGCGACACTTAAAATGTGTAATAACATAGAAACGCCTGGAAGCTTCGGTTAGCGCTGCTAGAACAGTAACACCATGAACAGTGCGTGTTCACCTGCGTAGTGTTTGAGACGCCGCTCTTACCTGTCAGAAGAAATGTATTCTAAGAAGGAATTGTTGTCAGGTTGCTTTCACCTGTGTTTTTAGTCCTCAAGATCAGTGATTTCATATATGCGAGTGGGAATTACGCTTTTTAAAAATAGGCAGGTACATTCACATGTATTGACTTTAAAAAAAAGGTTTGAAATGCATTTTATCTTTCAGAATTGTGGAGAACGGTGAAGAAAGAGTGGAAGTGGAAGAGAACGGCCAGTTAAAGTCCTTAACGATAAATGGTAAGGAGCAGCTGCTGCGCTTGGATAACAAGTAACAACGCACGCGTGTGGCAGGCGCGTTAGCTGTAACGGGCACCGTTGAGGACTGACAGGAACGCTTTTTTTTTGAAGATTTCAAACGAACTCAACTTTCAGTATAACCGTACCTAATCTAAAGTATTTATACACAGCTCATCGGAGCCCTATTTGTCATAGACTTTTGAGTTTATTGTTGGGACCACATAATAGGACCATTGTTTGGGGGTTTTTTGTTTTTGTTCTTTTTGTTTTGTTTCGTTTTTGTTTTTGTTTTATGTCTTTAAAATTGTTGTAAATCTCTGTATGCACTTTGCTTTTTTATTAAACGTAATCCACGGTGGCCGTGACTCTTTCATAAACTAACACCAGCACGGACCTGCTTTTCCATCGTGCTTGAAACGTGAGCCAAGTAGAGTCAGCCTGCTGTGAAGTTAACATTGCCAGGATGAATCTTCCACAAAAATAATTTCAAGTTTTTTTCAGTATTTAGTAGTGAGAGATATTAATGCATTAATGGTAATACATTTCTCGTTTAATAATAAATTGAGGATGTTTTTCTAGTGTGCATGAATGCTGGCAACTTAGTAAGATTTGACAATTGTTTAAATATGTAATGTTAAGCTTAGGTTTAAAAAAGTAAAGCTGGTAAACTGGGTCTTTGTCATTTGCTTAAAAAAAAAATAATAAATGCGAATGTGTTTGGTGCATTCTTTCCTGAGTGGGGCCTGTAGCCTTCTTGTGTCTGTGTATGATTTTGTACCTGGGCTTCCAGTGTCCCTTCATTCTTGTTGAGTTCTGTTCCTCAAGGTGGACGCCGGTATTGAGTGACCTGTATTCCTTTTCCTCAGTATATTTGCAGGGTTGGTGTCTATTTTCCTATTTGTGTTACATAATGATGAGCAATTTATTGAAGCTTCTCCTATGGTAACATTTTTACGGGGAAGGAAGAAATAGCTATACGACTTTCTCATTCTTTACAAGTAGGTTCTAGTTTTCTAGGGTACGTTTGATGCCAGCTCATTTAAAGATGTGATATGCATGGCAAAGTCATGGGGTGACATAGGTGTGAACAAAAATAAAGCTCTTTTTTGTTTTTTGACGTGTAAAATCACGTTGAAGATCCAGTCACCAGTGACTAGAATTCCAGCCAGAGGGATGTTAAACTGGACGTGGCTTGCATTTGAACAACCCCAATCAGCTTTGTTTTGGGTAAGCATAGGGTCCTGCCAGAAAGACAGGAGGACCTAGGGTGGTTCCTTCATGACAGACAAATTCCTGTCTGTGCAGGCCCAATTAGAAGGCATGTGGAAATTGCCCAGGTACCATAGAGTCTTTACAGAATCAAATGTTTTTGTTGGAAACAAAGAGTATTGTAGAAAATTTCATAGAAACTAAAAACAGTGCAGAATGCAGTGTAAGTTCTTGAAGACAGTTGAACTAAGGGAAGCTGTGAAACGTGCTGTCCTAGCCCTCCAGGCCTGTGGAGAAGAGAAGCCTGTTGTAGGTTCACAAACCAAAATTCTGATACTAGAAAGCCCACTTGGTTTAGGCCGTTAGGATGGATGATTTCTCTGTCATTGAGAAACTGCAGTTGATAACCTGGAACTGAACAGACGTAGAATTTACAGTTGTCATTAAAGGTGGGTGGGATGAACCCTCCCGATAGAGCAGGTTGATGCTCCCGTAGGGGAGCAAGAAGTCCTGTCTACTCCCTTAGTTAGAGCTTCCCGGGAGGCATTGCACTAGACCTGTGGTCTCCCGTTTGGGATCCTTCTGGGGCGGGGGTGTGGGGGGTGGGGGTTGAGACTGTCGGGTGCACGTCCCGCTGTGAACTCTTCCTTTACAATGCAGGATAGAGGCAGAGGTTTCTGACTTCAGAGAGTCCTTCTGCTGAAATTTCTTGGTGGGGAGCATCCCCGTCAAATGTTCTTCATTGGCATTGGGGGAACGTGGCCTTCGTTCTGCACTTGTGTTGTTGATAGGAATGTTCATTTTACAAATTTGTCTGGGGCGGGGGGGTGCGTGTTAAGGAGTCCCTTTTACCCGGAGCCGTGAGGCGTCTTCCCAGCTCTGGCAGCATCGCTCCCATGAGGAATGACGTGCGAGAAGAGCTCATAGTGGACATTGCAGGCTCTGGTCATTTGTTGGTCCCTATGCTTTTCTGTGATTCTGTAGGCTCGGATGCCTTGTGGAAACAGCGGGGTGCCTGCCCCGACGGGCCCACATCCCGTGTGCACCGTCTGTCACGCACTGCGTGTCCTGTCTGCCATGTGCTGCATGTCTCTGTTAAGGGGCAGAAATCCTTACAGTCCTTGAAGAGGACGGGACAGCACACATTTGGGATGTCAGGCTGCTCTTTCCCCTGCATCCCTGTGGTCCCTCAGTTGGTCTGATTGAGTTCGATGGATTTTGCTTCCTTTACGGCTCCAGAGGCTCCAGATGCGAGTTTGGGAACTCAGTAACTTTATGATGAAGACGATGATGATGTTCGTGGCTGCACGAATGGCGATTTGTCCTTCCTCTCTTTTCTTTGAAGTTCTTTCAAGGGCAAATTGTATAGATTTGTAGAGTTAGCTTTAGATTTCCTGAAGTTACTCTTAGAATCTGTGTACCTAGTCTGCTGAAGTCTGTTCCTTACAGAATGGCCAAGCTTGAGGGGGAGATGGCATCTTTCTAGTCAGTGGTCATTTCTGTTTATTATCTTCTAAAGGTTTAAAATTTCTCCTTGATGACCTACCTCCTAGCTATCACTACCCTCTTTCAGGGACTACTCTTCTCATTTTTCTTTGAAGCGCTACCTAATTAGTTTGAAATTTTATTTTCAGAGAATCGAATAGTAGTTTATAATCGGTCTTACTGTCTTTGCTCTTGGATTTCCGTAGTGGCGAAAGTTAACCATCAGCATGTTCAGTAACAGGATGGAGGTAGTAGTAACCATTTCTGGAGGTTTTCAAGCCCAAAATTGCCTAGTAAATTGGAACAGTTGATACTGTGTGGTCAAGAGGGGTTGACTTTTATGACCCAATGGCTTATATTTAAAAAAAAAAAAAAATTCTGATACCACCTCAGGTGTTTTTGTGGTCAGTACTTGTGCATTGGGTGGTTAAATGATGCAAGTCCTTCAAGAAACGTTGACTTCCATTTTTCTTCTCCATCCGCATTTCCTGTGTCCTTCCAGCATGTAATGCACCCGCTTTGATTTTTAGGTATTTCTCCCAATCTGGTCATGTGGGTGACTTTCTGTTCTTGCTTCATCCACTGTGAGAATGCTATTCTGTACTCCTTGAGCTGTAGTGATTGCATTAATTAGATGTAGACCTTGGTTTTTAGTATTATTAACAGTTGGGACTGCGATAGGCCAGATGACTTTTGGCTATATTAGTTTCTACATCTTGACATTTGAGAGGGTCAAGGGAGGGGAGGTTATAACAGCTCTTAACCATATCAGTCAGAAATGTGGAAGTCACGGAGATCCAGAGACCAGGACTCGTTGGGACTTTGGAGTCTCACTTGTTAGGGAGAACTGGACGTGGGCATCAAGAGGCCCATCAGCTCGCTGTTTGCCCTCGGGTGGCAAATACTTTCCTCTTGCCTTTGTTGTCAGGCACTCTCACACTACCTGGGTGGGTAAAGTCATTTACTGGGGACTGTCGGTCCTTTTCCTCGTATCTGAGCATTCAGAAAACAGAGGACCTGTTCTGGAGTGCAAGTGTGACGAGTAGAGGCCCTTTGGGGGGCACCACTCACTGAGCTGGTGCTCGAGGAGTAAGCCCAGCATGGCGGTGACTGTCCCTCTCCATTCCTCCTCGTTCACCTGGGAAAGCATCGTGCCCTGCTCCTTCATGCCACGTAATGACCAGGTGTGGCTTGGGAGGGCTTGAGGGTGCATCTTGGTTTACAACACTTCTTTGCTCTTTGGGCCCTGACTAGTAAATGTTCAGTTTCATAGTCTTGTAAACTGCAGTTTATTACATACGGGATTGATGTGTGTCAGGAAAGCGTGTCTCGCCATCATGCCCTTCTCCCCACCCCACCCTCCTCTTACGCTCACTGCTGGGGACTGCATCCTAATACTGCAAGCATTCCACACATGGGTAGTAGATAGAGAACACAGGCCTTTCTTAGCAAGTGGCAGGGAGCCTCGCCGAAGAACCGTGGAACTGGAGATGATGTTGCAGAAGTCGGATTGGCTCCTTTCTGCTGATGCTTTGGGAAAACCACCTTACTCTGGTGTGACCTTCTGCCCTGTGCGTGGACTGAGTGCACAAGCTGGTACAGTGGGGGTGGGTGGATCGTAGCATGTTGGTTAAACTTCAGTCTTTTTGAGTTGGCAGCCCGACACACTGGTGGGAATGGTTGCCTGAGCAGAAGCCTGGTTCCTGGCGCTGTCCCTCCATCCCCGCACACGCACGCGGTGAAATTGCAGTTGTGTGGAGTCTGAAGCCTGTGGGAGGCTTGTTTCTCAGGCGTTTCCTGCATTTTGTTTCTTTCATAATAGAGTTAGATTGTTTTGAGTATTAGTACACCAACATTCCTGTTTGTATATAATTCTTTTTTTTTTTTTTTTAAAGATTTTATTTATTTATTTGACAGAGAGAGACACAGCGAGAGAGGGAACACAAGCAGGGGGAGTGGGAGAGGGAGAAGCAGGCTCCCCGCAGAGCAGGGAGCCCGATGTAGGGCTCCATCCCAGGACCCTGGGACCATGACCTGAGCCGAAGGCAGACACTTAACGACTGAGCCACCCAGGCGCCCCACGGGTTCAGGGGTAGAATTTAGTGATTCATCAGTCTTCTATAATACCCAGTGCTTCATGCCCATCACCCAGCCACCTCATCCCCATACCCCCTTCCCCGTCAGCAACCCTCAGTTTGTTCCTGAGAGTTAAGACTCTCTTACGGTTTGTCTCCTCTGTTTTTGTCTGTCTTTTCCTTCCCTTCCCCTGTGTTCATCGAACTCTGGAACATTTCACGAATTTGCGTGTCCTCCCTTGAGTGGGGGCCATGCTAATCTTCCAATGTTCGTGTGCTGCTGAAGCAAGCACCCCGAACAGTTCTTTTAGTGACTTCCCAGCCTATCGTTAGGAGGTAAATTTCCCCTAAGAGGATATTAAGTACCAGTATTTCCCAATATTGATGGTGTGTTCTATCATGTCATGAATACACAGTATCATAGGACTATATACTTATACACATGCATTAACAAAGATACTAGGAGAAAACTGGACCACCAGAACAAAGATGTTCACTTGTCTTCTTCAGCTGCTCCCTTGGTCAGCTGACCCTTTTTGGCATCGATGTGGTAGGGTGGCAGGGAGGATGTGCCAAGGGCCTCATGAAGCCAGGCTGCCTGGCCAGTCTGCCCGCCCCGAATGTTAGGAACATTGCTGCTAATCAACCCTGAGCCTGAGCAGATAACCTCTTATCTGAGACTTTGGGGTTGCTTGATAGGATGCCAGGGCACTAACATGAAATCCAGAGCTGGAGGGAAGAGAAAGAGCGGTGGGCTCCATGTGTCCTGTCCGCCATCTCTGCTTGTCTTTCCTTTATTCGTGACCCATTTGATGAAGGGTCCATGCAGTTTGTTGAGCTGTGAAAATGTGTTCAAGGGCGTTGGGAAGGCATGAAGGACTGTCCAGAAGGCATGAGGAAGAGTTCCCGCAGAGTCCTGTGAGTTGTTGCCCATCATCTGCCAAGCAGGGATTGGATTTCCAGGCGGTTCCCGAGTGCCCGGCAGGGCCGGCCGGCCGGCCCGGTGCGTGGCATGTGCTCGCTCGCCCTTTGTGCTCTTGTGGCCTTGGCCTGATGCCCTTGTGCACCCCGGCAGAGTGGCTAGCAGCTTTTACCCCCAGTCTGCTCTTGTGGGAGTAGTTACATCAAATGAGGTTCCTAGAAGTTTAGTTGGGTTGAAACGTGTGCATGAAAATCGACATCACTTTCCACAAAGAATACTTCCCCGTCAACAATGGATTCCTCACATAACTTGTGAAGACTCAGTGATTTCTAAACTGGACATTTCTTTGGTTAATTAATTGGGTGGAGCATCTTGTTTGTTGGGGTTAGCTGGAGCATAACGTGTTTCTCCCAATTCCGGGGTCCCGTAGGTGCCTGTCACGGCGGGGTCTTTGTCCGTTGCCTGCTCTGTGGAGGTGATGGCCCTTTGCAGTGGTCATTTGTTCATTGGACTTACTGTGTGGTCGTCTTAGGATCTTCTCCAGAAAAGTGGCTTTGTTTGACCTTTGGTTTAATATCCTACATCTTCCACAACCAAGTTTTGTCTCATTTTCTTGTATGTTGACACATATTTGTCTCTTTGTTTCTTTAATTTACGTGGACTATTTGTGCTGAAAACATCTGACTTTCTCCCAAATGTCTTTCCGTGTTCCTCTTGTACATTTGCGTCAGACATATAGCTGTTTCAGGACTCCTCTCTCCTTTTGTTCTTTGGTCTTATTTTATGCCAGGATCACCCTGTGTTGGTTGTAGTGGTTGCCGGAAAGGGCAGCTTGTTCTCAAACCCATCTTGGGTGCTCCTAATGCTTCGAAATGAAAGGCACAGTCGGCTCCAGGTACCCACGCTTACCTGATTTCCTTTACTAACTGGCTATTGGGTATACCTGAGTGAGAAAGTAAGTTTTTATATTCCTTTTTATCCAGTTGCTTCACTGTACTTTTGGCTTACTCTGTTTTTATTTTTTTAGAGGCGGGGAAGGGCAGAGGAAGAGGGAGAGAATTTTTTTAAAAAGATTTTATTTGAGAGAGAGAGAGTGCAGAGAGAGGAGCGAGCACGAGCAGGAGGGAGGGGCAGAGGGAGAGGGAGAAGCAGACTCCCCAGTGAGCAGGGAGCCTGACATGGGGCTCCATCCCAGGACCTTGAGATCATGACCTGAGCCGAAACCAAGAGTCAGATG
The DNA here is from genome assembly GCF_054177405.1 of Leptonychotes weddellii. Lineage (NCBI taxonomy): Eukaryota > Metazoa > Chordata > Mammalia > Carnivora > Phocidae > Leptonychotes > Leptonychotes weddellii. The sequence continues at coordinate 1,229,152 of NC_138380.1, read as the reverse complement.
CTCAACCGACTGAGCCACCCAGACACCCCTTGGCTTACTCTTTTTTTTTTAAAGTATCAATTTTTTATAGCTAGATAGCCCTACTAGTTTTCGCCTATCTCCCCCTCCCCCATTTTTCTTACCCAATCATTAATACTGATAGTAGGGGTTTTTCCTCTTGTTCTCAGTAGTCTGGTTTTAGTAGTTGACTTCTGGGATTATGTGCTTGGCTGCAGCTTTCTCTTCCTGTTGAAGGAGAAAGCTGGGTGGCGATGCTGGGTTCTCTGACTTGAAGTCCCTGGGGCTCCCGAGTGTGCGGGAGGGTCTGGCCCGGATCTTTGTTTCACTGGGGTGCCTTCTGTGCTCTCTGTCCCCACGAGGAGAGAGGCGCCTTGCCGGCGAAGTCCTCTAGTCTTGGCATGTTTTCCAGTTACTGATACCTTCACAGTTTTCTGCCGTTCCTGGTTTGGTTTTTCTCCTTGTCGGTTGAGCACCTTGTGTTTCCAGGGAGCATGGCCGTCCGTCGAGGCTCAGGAGGCGTCAGTCACTCTGGTGAGAGTTCCTTCTCTCCTTGCATCTGTTCTTTCTGGAAACACTAGCTTTTAGTACTTTCCTATTGACAGGTTATCCAATTTTCATCGTTTTTCTTCCTATTCTCTTTGTTAGTTGCACTTTGAATATTTACAGCCTTTTTGTTCACAAATGGGAGTTTTTAAAATTCTGAGTTCAACGTATAAAACGTTCTTCATTTCTGTTGGTTTTTAAGGCTGTTGTGTTTTTATTTCCATTCAAAACATGGCCTAGAAGATATGAAACACCTGTTGTTTGGGATGTAGGGCTCAAAAACTGCAAGTTTTTACCTAGTCGATTCCGTGAACTTTATTCTGCTGGGTTTTTTTCCTCTCTTGGTTTGGTTATTTCTGTCCCTATTTATTTACCTTCTAAAAATGTTTAAAATGTTAATCCATCTACAATTTCCAAGTGAAGTATGGAGTCTAATTTTTATTTTCCCATATGAATGGCAGTTCTGTCCTTTCCCCACTGTGAAATGTGATTTAATTCTTAGTAATTTGCCTTTGGATTTTTTTTGAGATTGCTCATTAGGATACTGCTACGGTGAATAACTTTGTTAGGGATGGATTTTTAAAGAGAGAATACCTTGGCCCCTAACTCAGGAGAGCGCGCTCCATCGCCCAGCCGCGGGCCTTCCCACTGGCCACAGCGGGGTTGGAAGTGGAATCGAAGCAGCCCGCTGTCTGCGCAGCGTGGTCTGGGGCCGACCGGCTGGAGAGAGGCGCCTTCAGAGTGCTGTGTGCTGTGACAGACAGAGGCTCCAACACGCACGATTCTCTGTGTCCTCACGGAGTTTTAATGTGTCCCCTAGTTTTCTGTTAAATTCTCTTTTGAAGAATTCATTCATGGGAATGGTGCTAGTGAGTGGTGCTCACTGCTGGTGTTGAGCGGACACGGGGGCTGAGCTCTGGGTTCCCTGGCACCGCGATGGTGCACCTGGAGGAGCCTGCTGGCGCTGTGTGCCTGTTCCGTGGGCGGGGGAGCGGGGAGCGCAGGCTCCGGGTTCCTGCCGGTGTGGTTCTGATTCAGACAGCTGCAGCAGGTCCTTGGCACGTGCTTTGCTTCATCTGAAAGAGGTTTTTGAAAGATTTAACAGATGTCAATGTTTCACAGAAGACGCAGTCATTGAGAAGAAACGAGAAAAAATCAGATTTTATGAATATGCAAACCTGTGGAACTAGAATGTTTCTTCTGCTTTACGATGGGTCTTCTCAAGATTCATTTCCGTTGCTGTTAATTACCTCAGCTGTTCTCTGTCTCCACGAAGTCCTGCTTTGGAGCTGGGGTTACTGAGGACCGTGGGCCAAGCAAGCAGGCCCGGCAGCCCAGCCCGCTCGGGGCACAAGGGCTCCATTCACAGTTCAGGTGGCATTTTCCTCCCCTCTCCCCACGCCCACGCGGGTCCTGTCCTCTCGAGGCCCTGCTGCAGCTGGGGTAGGGCTGTGTGGCCCTGAGACCTCCGCCAGGTTCGCTGCAGGGACCTCGGGGGGCCGGGGGGCTGTGCGCTGGTGTCCTTCCACTTTCCGCACCATTTCCTTCCTGTGCATCATCCTCCGTCCTTGGTGGCCTTTGGGTTGTACGTGGGGGGTCAGCAGCCTCCTGCTACCAGTGAGGCATCAAACGTGAGCCCTCGTCACAGGATGGTGCCAGTCCCGGGAGGGAGGCCCAGTGACTTGAGATAAATCCGATGCAAGCCACAGACGAGAAGATGAAGCTCTGGCTAGTGTGCCTCTGCTCTCTTCCTTTTCCGGTTAGGATTGTGCTCAAGCCAACCGGACGCCCCAGGACATGTGATGGCCCCGTGTTCCAGGCGTCCTTGGCCTCACTGCCGCCATAACACTTTCTGCAGGTGCCGCGGGGTGAGCGGGATCCAGCCCGGTCCCCCCAGCCAGTCCGCACGGTCCGTCCCAGGTGCTGTGCTGGGTGGGGTTTCCCCGGGAGGCCCTCCTGCTTCAGGAAGTATCCTGGGCCGTGGCTGTGGCCCTGTGTCGGGAGGTTGCCAGGCTGCACGGTCTCTAACACCATTAGGCCTACGCCACACAGAGGCCTTTGAGGTCTTAACAGAGGCCCGTTGAGGACCGCCCCTGCCTGCCAGCCCCGGGAGATGTGCAGTCGGCCAGGCCCGGCTGGGGGAGAGGTGGTCGTGTCTGGTGGCCACGCCGTGGAGGCGCAGTGCAGCGCTCTGGGACCGGGTGAAGGAGCTCCGTCCTTGGTTTCAGCTGAAGTACTGGTGGGGAAGCCAGCAGCTCTGGGGCTCAGGGCCCAGCTTCCTTGTAGGCTGCTTTGTCGCGGCCCCTCCCTGGCCTTCACCCCAGATCGGGGTTCCACGCACCCGCTCCCAGCACTGCAGCCCCTCTCTGCCTGGGCTTGGGCCCCACTGTGACTTGGTTTCCTTTCATGTAACCAGCCATGGTGTGCTTTCCCTGTGTCCGGTTACTTGGAGAACTAGTCCTTGTCTCCCTTGAGCCGGTCTGCCTTCCCAGTCCAGCTTGCATGGTGTCCCTGTGTCACGTGTCCACCAACTGCTGGCTGGAATTGAGTCGTTGCCTTGTTGAAAACCGCTCAGGGACCCTGTCGGCTTAGGAGACATTTCAGGATCTGTGTGGTGCCTGTGTTTTCCTGTTCCTGTCCCAGGCCTCTCCATGGCCGCTCTGTCCTACGTCCCAGGCACATCCTGGTCCGTGCCGCTCCCTGTGCTGTTCCCATGTCCCGTTTTGTCCCCTTTGGGGGGACACTCGCCGTTGGTCCTGCATGCTGTGGATGTGCCGAGCACGAGGTGGGTGGCGCGGACCTCACCGTGGCACTGTGTTCTGTGCGTGTGTGTCCCGTCTACTGCATCTGTGAGAACAGGAGCCCTTCCCCATGCTGGTCTGCAGCGCCTGGCACAGACCGGGCCCTGAGGTTTGAGTGAGCCTTCTGATGGGCCAGTGGTGCATTTTTGGGTGTTTGTGTCATCTCCCATTGTGTTGGTGGTGGTCATGACTTGAGTAAGTAGGGATTTGCACCCCCCGCCTTGCCGGCGCCCCTGCCCGGGAACAGCAGCCACAACCAAGGCCTCTTGGATTGTACTTATTTGGGAAAAGGGATTCTGTTTTTATCTACGGAAGTTTGTTTTCATTTGCATATTATCAGGCCAGAGTGCACTCACTGTATCTGGACTCCATTTGGGGAAAGAACGGAGGCAATCTGACGGTCGGCCGTGCGCGCGGAGCAGCTGCTGAGCATTCCTTTCATAGCTTCTGGATGATCTCAGCATACTTTGGCTCGGACACTGCAGACCCTGTTTTTGTTTTTAAATTTTATAACTCGGTGCTGCAGGGCAGGACCGTTGCTGGTATATTTATAGTTTTCCGAATGAAAAAGATGCTCGGACTCTTGTAAGCAACATAAAGTTCAGTTAATTCACACGCAGGAGAAAACGCTTGCTGAAATCACACCGAGATAGTAAGTTCTGGGTGGGTTGTAGAACTAGAGGGGACTACTTTTTTCCAGGTATTTGTATTCTGTATTACCTTCATACAGTACAAAGCGGTCAACTCAAATCGTCGGAACAGCAGGAAGTGCCATAGAAGAGCAAGGGTCTAGTAATTGGCGAAGTCGGACAGGACCTGGGAAAAGGCTGTGGAAAGCAGCAAACTGCGACTTCTCAAGTGTGACCGTGGGTGTAGGGGATGAGGTGGGGGCAGCCGTGGTCAGTCTGGTTTTAATTCAGAAAGCTGTAAGTCACACCGGGCACCCGGGCACCCTGTGGCTTCGTGAGGTGCTGGAGGGCGTTGCTCGGGCGAGTTCCCCACAGACGCTCTCGCCCAGCGGTGCGGCCCTGACGCGGCAGCCGGGAGTGTTCCCGACCCGGCGCTGTCGTGTCCCGGGGCTTTGGCGGGAACCGAAGGCAGAACAGAGGCTCTGAAGATGGGCTGGGTTGGGGGTGGGGGGGCGGGGCGCGCGGAGTCTGGTGCTTCGGAAGGTCGGCAAGACTGCCCTGAAGTTGAGGTGAGGCAAAGCCAGTTCCGATCCCGCGGTGCTCACCCCCCTCAGAAGCTCCCTCTTCCGTCACCGTGAGGCCGGAGCAGTGGGTCCTGACGACCGGTTGACCTGACCCTTTGTGCCGCAGTCCATTCTGACACGGGGTGTGGGACGTCCTCGGTCCAGAGGCTCCTCCCTCTCCTTTCCATGTCGAGTCCCCTCCCCTTCCCCCTCCCCGAGGCTCTGCTGCGGTGGGGGGCGCGGTGGGGGGCGCGGTGGGGGGCGGCTCAGGCCCTGGCACGTGGAGTCTGCAGCCCGGTGCTCAGCCTGGGGGGCGCAGGCAGGCTTCCCGCCTCGCGGTGAGGACCAGAGGCTCCGACTCGGAAGCGATGGCGTTGCCCTGGGGCTCCAAACGGTCCAGTCCATCGTAACCCTCGTTCTTCTTGAAACCAGCACTTGAATCCCTTTCCTCAAACTCAGGCGTACGTGCAACCATCAGGGTGAGGGTGGTGGCCCCCCGTTTCATAACCTTGTCAACGCCTGCGAGCATACCGCACATTTAGTGGCTCAGTGAGTGCTTTGAATGTGCACGTGTGGACTGAGCCCTTGCAGAAAGTATCCAGCGAAGATTTGGGGTAAGACCGCGATTTAATCTTTGCTTCTCATTTCTGTCCTTTATCTCCTTTCTCTGAATCATTTTTCCTTGTTCTTGAGATACCGTCAAGTTTTGTGGGAACTCTGTGGGGTCAGTGACCTGATTGTTCCTGCTCCAGACCTGAGGAGCTCTCGGTGGCATGGCGGGCCTGGGGGAGCATAGAGGTCACTGTGTCCCCCGTAAGGGTCGACCGTGTAAATCAGGAAGAAAGCGACGTGTGGGACAGTAGGTGCTCAGCTGTGTGTCCTTCCACTATTTCTGAAAGGGGCACTGTGGACCTGACAGCCTAGCGCTCAGCCCCGGCCACCCACCCTGATCACGCGGTAATTCCTGCTGCAAGGCCTCTGCAGCGGGGCTCGAGGGCGAGGGAAGGAGCCTCGTGGGCGAGAGGCCTGAGCTGCAGGGGCACTAGGATTTGCCCAGGAGGTTGGGTGTGGGGAGACGGAGGACAGGCACTGAGCCTCTGGCCAGAGCCAGTGGGCAGGCTTGGGCGCTTGGGGCCTGGGACCCCCTGCAGGACTCCGGCTTCCTGTGCAGTCCTGGAGTCAGGGACATGCTTGCCTCCTGCGCCCTGAGTGTGTCCGGATCCGAGAGGTGTGGGAGACGTGGCACCTTCGCCCAGAGTCTGGAGTGGATGGAAACCTTCAGCGTGCAACTGTTTTCTGTCTCTGCATATTCAAGGCATTCTCAGACTATCGTCGAGCTTAACATCTTAGAGACTTCTGGTTTCTAACCACACAGCAAACCCAGGACATGACGCGGCCTTGGAAGCCGGTGTATGTGCCCGTCCTGGGCCTGGGGCGAGCAGGTGGTTTAGTGCAGCGAGAACCGGGGGTAGGTAGGATGGCCCAGTCCTGGTGCTTCTTCCCCACATGGTGGCTCGTGTGGCCCCGTGGTGGCCTTCTAGCTCGTGGGGGCCTGTGTCCTGCAGCAGACGCCCACCTTCTCTGCACCATAAGTGACGGAAGTGAGGCCAGTGGTCTGTGCCCAGACCAGTTCACTGCTCTTCCGTGGGGGGTGGTCCTTGGCCACGGTGGCTGCAGGTGCTTGTGGAGGTGGCAGGGAAAAGGCCACCTCCTCTTCGACGTGTGCCGGAACGGCTGGCAGGGAGAGACTCGGATCCGAGTGTTCCTGAACTGGGGTAAGTAAGCTGGGAAGGGCGCGACTCCCCCCACGTGCCCCCGTCCTCCTCCGCCACGTCCAGGCCAGCCACTCACAAAGCCAAGCCCACATGGAGAGGTACTGACCGTGTTCTGAACTCGTGCTGACATTTTCTTCTGTGTTCCACTGTTGATTACGAGGTGTGGTGGTGTGGGGCCCGGAGGGGTGGCCCGTTTGCCCTCGGAAGTTTCCTGCCTCCTTCCAAGGTGGAGAGAAGCTGAGCATGTGCCTTGACGCTCAGGGCACAGAGCTGGTTGTGGTGTCCCCTTGGGTGCCGCGGCCACAGGCCCCTCCCTGAGCGCGGCTCGCAGCCGGGACACCTGCAGACACCGAGGTCCTGCCTCCCCGCCCTTCTCCACTCCCCACTGCAGATGCAGGCTTTGAAGTCAGGTCACCACGTAGCAGTTACTACTAGTTGCCAGCTCCTTGGGGCTTACACCTTGTATTTGGGAGTGATACTTCTGTTTTATTTGCCAAAAACAACACAAGGCCACATAATCAGACCACAGACCCCCCGAGAGGTGGGCTCCCCTTGAGTGCTCCCCCAACCGCGACCTCGGCCCCGCTCATGGGCGCATTCCTGCTGCAGACACGGGGTGGTCCTTCCCAGAGGGATGTGCTTGCCAGGCCTGGGGTATCCGTGTCCTCTCAGTCATTGGATTTGATTCTGAGAAACCCTCAGTGGGTCAGAGGTCCTCACTGAAAATGTCTGTCCGGGCCACGTGCATGGGACCGCCTCCCTCCCCCCGTGATGGTCTGCCTGGTTAAACGGCTCCAAAACTAACATTTCCGTTTCGGCCAGCATGTGGGACATGAGCATGGTAGCTGGGAGAGAATGGGACGCTGGCCCGTAGTCCAGCCTTGCTGCGGGGCTGGGGGGTCCGAGTGCCGGAAAGCACGGAGCACGTGTTGTGCCCAGGGTGTCCGGAGCTGTGGGGGATTTTCAGAGGCTCTCTGAGGAACCAGAGACTCACTTTGGAAAACCTCTAAAATGCCAGTCGCACGATGCAGGCTGCCCAGGACTTCTGTTTCTCCAGTAGCTTCTGTGCTTGGTGTGGGTGCTGGGACCATGGAGTCCGCCGCCTCTCACCAGTGTGGCCATGACTCCGGTGCGAGGGCAGAGGTCACGCCTGGGTTGGGGTCGGTGCTTGTGGCTCGGAAGTTGACCCGTGAGAAGGGCTTTCGCGCCCTCCGAGTGATCTAGGTGGGCGCTCTGTCTTGCCCGCACTGAGCCTGGCACCTGGTGTGAATGAGCCGAGTGCTGACACCTGGGGCTCCGACGGGGAAGGCGGGGACGGGACAGTCCACGCTCTGTGCACACTGGAGGTCACGCGTGGAGGGAGGTGGTCCCTCATGCCCTTCTTGGGGCTCGGGTTCTGTGCGCTGGCTGGCTGGGCGTCTGATGACTGTTGTGCCCCGGATAGCGGACGCCCCCGCCTCCCTCCAGGGGGCAGGGTGGGTGCAAGGCTCGGGGAACGCCCCCGGGCCCGTTGTCCCCTGAGATGGGGGTGTGAGAGCATCGCTTCTGGCTTCATACGGCACCTTTCTCTCCACCTGCGCGCCTGGTCATCAAGAGCCTTCGGAGAGTGAAATTTGAGCTCATTCAGTGACGATTAGAAGTTGTTTTCTGATTTAATTCCTAGTGTTTATCTAATGTGCAAAACTGCTTTCTATTGTTTGAAGACCAGTAGACACACAACGTTGAGGGGACTGTCCCATCTTGGGTGTGTCTCTGGGGTGACAGATGACCCGCGCGGGCGGGGACACGGGCCGTCAGGCCCCCACCTCCCGGCCAGCCAACCCCTCCTCCCCTTAGATGGACAGGTTCTAGAATTCAGGCTGCCCGGGAACGCGATGGGAGGCTGCATCTGGAGCCCTTTCCTTGCAGGGTGATAACCGCTGGGTCAGTTTTGACAAATTTTCGTGGGCGGCCTGGCCCCTGACGGATTTCAGTAGGACACGCGCTCTGACAACGCGTGAAGTCGCCCGTGTGTGTGTGTGTGTGTGTGTGTGTGTGTGCGCAGGGGCGGGCACGAGCAGCTGTGTCCCGGGCCTGTCCACAAGCCCCTGTCTCTGAAGGTTAGGGTCAGGCCCAGATAGCGCAGGCGGTGGACTCAGCGTCTTCCTTCTCCTCCTACAGGGGCGCGGGGGCCCCCAGGACAGGTGGAGAGAGGAGCAGTGCGAGCTCACGCCCGCCCCGTCCTGTGCTTGCAGGTGTGGCCGATGAGGACGCTCTCCTGGAGGAGTGCCGGCGCAGAGGTCAGAGTGCGCTGCCCGCCCAGCCCACCAGCACCAGTGGCCACTCACCGAGGCCACACAGGCCGGCCTCCCTACCCAAACCCGAGTCTCTCCACACGCGTGAAGAGGAGGACGAGCCAGGCAACCAGCGGGCCACCAGCAGCCCCTGGGACCCCTCCATGCTCTCTGCAGGTGTGCAAAGGGAAACCAATGTGGAGCTTCCTGGAGGGGACGGCTCCCTTCCCTCCCAAGACCAGAGAGGACCGAAATCACTCCTGTGCTGTGTCCTGACCTGAGCGGGGCGGGGCTGGGCGGGGGCCCGCGAGAGGCTGCTCAGAGCATGGTGGCGGTGGGAGGAGGCCCCTTGCTCTCAGCTCCCCTCCCGTGAGATCCCCCAATTAAAACGGGGTGCCAGTCTTCCACGATGGTATGCGGTGTGTTGTCTTGGGCAGAGGATGACAGGTGCTGCTTCTACTTTGAATGTTCCTTTTTGTCACTTGGCACTTAGTGCTTGAGTTCTTGCAACTTGGACGGGCCACATGCTCGGAGCTGCTCACTGAACTGTGGGCCCCTTGCAGTCTCGGTGATGGAATGTTTTGCATTTGCTTCCTAGCCTTGTGCCTTCACTTGCGCTTGGTTAAAAATAGAACGGAGCACCCCTCCTGGACACCTTGTTGCCGCCTTCCTCCCAGGTGGAGCTGTAGTGTTTCCTCTGTCGCCTCTGGACGCGCTGGGTGATCACGATCCCGTTGCTCCAGGGCCCTGGCTCTGGCTTCCTCCAGCTTCTTGGCTTGTAATTTCTTATGGAGCCCAGATGGGTCTTTGAAGGGAATTCCCCATAGAAAGTTCTGGGTCATTTCTGAGAGATGGCTGTGCCATAGCTTTGACCTGCGTTCTGCAGCCTGGCGTCAGATGAGTTTGAATTATTCATTCGTGTGACACATTTGTGCCCGTCCTGGTTGTTGCCACTGGGAGCCGCCACAGTGACCGTAGCGTGCTATGTGGTAGATGAAGACATCCGTCCTCGGTCCCCTGTGTCAGGGTGACGTCAGGGTACGTGCGAAGCTCATTCTGTGGGCCTCCGCAGAACACAGCATCGCAGCTGGGCATTAGGAGGATGAGGTTGGGCCCCTTCCTGCCCCAGAACTTTCTATCGGGCAGTTGGTCCCTCGCAGCTCCTCCTGGTCGTCCTCAGTCAAGCGGAGGTGCGTGGTAGGGTTTTGCAGAGGACAGAAGGAATGTGGCGCCCACTTGACCATGGGTGTCCTGGGGCTTCGAACCACAGCACAGAATGCACTCGGGGCTGTGCACACGTGGCCCCCAGCTCTGGCCCGGAGTGCTGCTAACGCAAACGGGTGGACTGTTGGGAGACGTTAGCCTTTTCCTGTGTAATTGAATGGAAAGTGGAGGTTATTGGAAGAGCTGTATGAATTCGGAAAGAACTCACTCTGCCTTGAATGGGCATGTGGACATTTTCCCAGCATCGATTGTCAGCTCTTGGTACCGAGTGGTCTTTGGGCAGGGGGCAGTGTGGTAGTCAGGGGCCGTGGCAGGGGGCAGGGTCGTAGACTCCGTTTGCTTGAACAGATCACCGTTTGAACAGTGATTTTTAAGGAGCTATGTCTGTCTGGTTGGAAGGACCCCATAAACCTACGTACGGGGTTGGAATATCCCAGTTCCCAAGAATCAGGTGTGCAGAGATGGGCCTCCCTGGTGGAGTCTTATTCGCCAGACAGCCAGGCTTCTGGGGCAGGACGTGGGACCATCACCAGCAGAGCGGGTCCGAAGGGCAGATCCCAAGTTCAGAGCGAGACCCATGCTTCCCGGGCGAAGCTGCTTGTTTGCTCTAGATCCTCGGAGACTACACCTGCCAAGTGCAGCATAAATTAGCCCTGCTGGAGAATCCTGGGATACTAGGATTCTTCTCCCTGAAATCTCATAGTTTTGTCAGTTTCTACCATCAGGTCCCCTCCAGGCATGTTTTTGACCCTGGCACAAGTCTTAGACAAAAGAGGAGGGGGATGGACATCCAGCCCCTTTTCCTTGGCTGTTGGGAGACTTAAAGGCTTGCCTTGTATTCCCGGAGTGTAGCGCCTCCCTGATGGGGTCGGGACGGCCAGAACACCTTTGGGGGGTGGGAGGGCAGGTTCTGATGCTGTTGACTCACCATGAGTAATGCGGGCTTGGAAAGAGCGTCAGGGTTAAGTCAAGAAATTCAAGACCTGGGCGCCTGGGTGGCTCAGTCGTTAAGCGTCTGCCTTCGGCTCAGGTCATGATCCCGGGGTCCTGGGATCGAGTCCCGCATCGGGCTCCCTGCTCGGCAGGAAGCCTGCTTCTCCCTCTCCCACTCCCCCTGCTTGTGCTCTCGCTCTCGCTCTCGCTCTCTCTCTCTCAAATAAATAAATAAATAAATAATCTTAAAAAAAAAAAAAAAAAAGAAATTCAAGACCTGAATCTCATACAGATGTATAGTGAGCTCGTGCCGGACACTTCGGCTGACTTTCTAAGCTGCCCCAAAGGAAGAGTTAACAGACTAAGTGAGAAAAGAATGTGGCACAAAATCGCAAATTGGGACGCAAAGCTGGTGAACGTCCTCCAGGCTAGTCAGACTGTCACCTTCAGGGTCTCCTTCCCGCCAGCAGAAGGCTTTTCTTCCCTGCATAAACCATTTCCAGCTCTTGGTCCAGTGTTGCAGATCCCGGTGCCAGCCAGTAATAAAGGGGGGCTGGGGCTCCTCCCAGCAGACTCCCCGGAGCTCTGCATGAACTCTCGTCTGGGGACACCTGGACGCTGCCCCTGGGCCGGACAGCCTGTGTGCTCCCGCGTAGTCTGGGGGCGCCGCGCTTCCAAGTGATTCCTCTTAAGAACGAGCGCACAGGAAGGAACTTGGTCCCCGGGCGCCTCCACGCCGGAACAGCCACTAGACGGAGTGGCCCCTGGGAGCCCGCCGTGGCCGTGCGGCATGGAGGCGGCCTGGCGGCTCTGGGAAGTGATTACTCTGGGCTGAGGGCACGCTCTCACCTCAGCTGTGCTCCTCCGGACTCTGAGTTGAGTGCTCCTGGGAGGGTTTCCCACGTGGCCGGCACAGCCGAAAGACTCGGGATCCAGGTCAGGGTCCCGGTGCAGCGTGGGGAGCGGCGGTGTCTGTGCTCAGCGGGTGGGGGTGTTGGCGACCGCGGAGCAGGGGGTGGTGGCAGGCGGCGCGGTCTTGACTGGCTGGTGTGGCCGTTCACGGGCCACTGCGCTGCGTTCCCGGCTCCCGCCCCGCCCCCCTGCCGCGCTCTTGGGGTTGCACACCGTGCGTCACCTGGACACGGTCAGAGTGCAGTGTTGAGAGAGGGTTCGTGCTTTGCATGTGTGGATCCCGCACAGACTGGGTGCGTCAGGAACATGGAACTGTTGAGAGGGAAAATTAAAGGTACTCGACGTGAGGAAGAATTCACGACTGAAAGAATAGAATTGGTCCTTTAACTTTGTTTTTTTCTGCGCGTGGGGTTTGAAGGAAGCGCGTGAGCCAGGGCTGCTGCGGGGCGCTTGGCCTTGCGGAGTGCAGAGTGGTGCCGCGGCTTGGCTGCCTGGCGTCCACGCTGCTGGCCGCTTGGGGCAGCTTTTGAAGTCGGTCTTTTTAATGATACTAATTTATGTACCTAACATGCTGCTCTGCTAAGAACGCACGGGGCTTTAAAACGTTTCCTTCCATGAGGGATCCTTAGTGCGAGCCGTCCGGCCTGGCTGCAGCCCGCCTGGTGGTCCTGGTGAGGGGCGTCCGACCAGCGAGGAGGCGCGGACACGGCCGGGCGGCCGTTCTGTGAATGCACCAGCCGTGCAGGAACTCCGGGTGGCGGGCAGGCCCCTTTCTCTCGTACGCTTTGTCCCAGAACGCAGATACTTTCAGAGACTGTCCCAGTGATTTTGCTTTACTACGGACCCCATGTGCCTGCCGCCCCGCGGAGCCCGGCAGTGCCCGCCTCACCTGGATGCCCCGGGCGTCGACCTCTAAGTCCCAGGGCTCTTCGGAGTCCCGGCCCTGCGCTGCCATCCTGTTGTCCTGCAGCTTTAGATCCTTATCATCCGAATCACGCTACCGCTTTGTCTTTGGCGGGGGAGGTCTTGGTGAAAACTTGCTTTGGTGCCGCCCTGCTGGGTGGCAGAGCAGGTGGATTTGGGTTGGTTCGGACGCCCCTCGAGGTTTGTGCCACAGGTGTGGCTTGGGGCGGGGCCAGGGGGGACCTGGGAATGGGGTCGCGTGCTTTTAGGGGCACCCACGGCCGGTCCCTGTCCGAGCACCAGGCCCTTGGCTCCCTCCACTGTTGGAGTTCCTGCAGACAGACTTGGCTGTCGGGGTAAATTAAACTTGTTGTTCTCGGTCAGCTCTGGGAACTTGCCTCCGTGGTGACTGGAGAGCCCCGGCAGCTCGGCTCTGCTGGCCGTTGGCCCCCGTCTTTGAAGGAGCCGGCAGGAGGGGTGGTTGTGGCCAGTGCCCGAGCAGGGTCCTGGGGCCACGAGGCCTCGGGCCCTGTCTGTAGCCTCGGGCTGGTCAGTGTCCCTCACGTGCCCCAGATGCACAGGTGGGACACGTCAGCTGGGTCGCAAGGGCAGCGGCTCCGCACCCCCAGAATCTTGTCATTTGTGCTGAAATTCCTTTAGTTTGTCCCAAGTTATTTTTCTGTTGTCATCTTAACAGAGCCTCGTGGTAGAAGTGGCATGTTAATGGGGACTTTGAGTGTGGTGCGCTGTGACAGCAGGTGCTCTCTGGGGGAGGGGCTGGGGCCAGGCAGTACCGAGCCCAGCTCTGCCCCGCGTGTGCCCAGGGTCCCTTCTGGGTCAGGTGTTAGGATTTCATGACTGCAGTGGTGGCCACGGAGGTCAGGTCTCGGAGGCAGGACAGGGTCAGGGGCCTCAGCAGCTGGCCCCACGGCCGCCCCGTCTTCCTCTGGGGCCTTCTGCTCCCTCAGGCTCGGTTGTCATCATCGAGCCTGGAAGTCAACAGCTCAGCAAAGCCTGCTCGGACGGCACAGGGAGCATAGAGGGGGGACAGGACTTCTGTCACCTTGCTCTGACCGGTGTCCCGAGCCTCAGGGACGGGAAAGATCTGTCCCTCCGTAGTAGGTTAGCAGGTTTTTCTTTTTCTTCTCAGGTTATTTTACATGTAATTGAGTCTGGTGCGGGGAGGGGAAGCCGTCCTCCCCTCTAAGAAGTGACGCCCACAGTCGGCTGAGCCTCCAGACAATCGCACGTGAAGCCTCTGAACCCCACTCCCTGTGTGTTCCTTCAAAGCCACTGGCCGTTGCTGGCCACTCACGGCCGGCCTGGGACCCACCTGGGACCGAATGGGGCCATTTGGCGTCACCTCGTTGTGCCTCCTACGTGTAATCACGTTCAGTAACTGACCCACCGACACGTCCCCAGACTAGCTCTGGTTCCCTGTTTGATGCCTCAGAGGCTGTTCTTCCACCGCGCCCCTCGGTCATGGCCGTTGGGGCCCATTCCTGGATTTGCCCTCTGCCTGCCCTCAGCCTTGCCCTGCTGAGTGGGTTAGCCCTTTGTCTTCTCCCTCCCGTTGAAAACTCCGATGCAGCTTCCTACACACACGGCCCTGGGTGTCTGGCAGGTATAACAGCCCTAGGTGGGACATGCAGGTTGCGTGGAACCTCAGGTGCACGGGCTGCAGGGAAGGCGGAGAAGGACTGGGGAGCACAGGGCCTCCCGCGTCACTCGAGGGAGGACTAAGCGGCTCTGAGGCCTGGTGTTCCTGAGGCGTGTGTGGTCTCCTTCAGTGCTGTCACGGGGTGAGTAGACTGTCCTCGTAGGCGGCCCCCTGGCAGCAGGTGGTTGAGCCAAGCCTGGGGCAGGTGTCGGGGGCTCCTTGTGTGTTGGCTGTCGGCCCCCATCTAAATGACAGAGGACCCTCGTGCCTGGGATTGTGGTTCTGCAAAGGACGAGCGTCGTGCCCCCGTGGCGTCTGCCGACAGACTGTGTCAGCCCCATCTGGACGGGAGAGGGTGCTCCAGGATGTGGCCGCGTCCTTTAAAATCCCAAGAGTGCGTTCACATGGTCTTCGGGCAGGTTCAGGGGCCTGACGGTGTTAAGGCCCAGTCCCACAGTGATCGGGCTGGTTCTGTCCCTCGTCCTGTCCAGTCAGGCCGTTTAAATACAGCCTTGTTACCTGAGATCTGCATCCAGCCCGTGTGCCGTCTTGCTCTTCTTCCACCACATCGTTTGGACCGATTGCGCACAAGGTCCTGAGTTACTTCTGCAGAACTGAAGGGCTCTCCAGAGGGTGAGGTGGTGTGCATTCACCTGCAGCCAAGCACACGTTAAGCCCACGGCACAGGGCAAATGGAAGGTTCTCATCCTCAGATGAGGAATGGGAATGAACAGCCCAGAACCCGTGGAAATGAGCCCACAGCCGGGCTCGCCCCTGCGGACGGGACTCCGGTCTGGCCAGGGTTGCAGGGAGCCCATCCCCGGGGCGGAGTCCGCCCTGCCCGGTGGGTTGCGGGGGCCGCGCAGGGGTGCAGGGTCTCGTGGGGGCCCCGGGTGGGGCTGTCGAAGGTGAGCAGAGGGGAGCGTGGGCTGAACGCCCGCCCCCTGCATGGCTGTGGCGCTCTTTGAATCGGTCAGAGGCCGCACTGTGCGGTGGAACGAGGCAGCCGGTGGTTTTGTTGAGCTTCAGGTGTGGCCTGGAGAGAAGTGAAGAGACCTGACTTTATTGTGTCTTTTTTTTTTCTTCTTTTAAACAAGGGGGAGTATTTGGAAACATGTTTGCCTCTTAGTGGGGAAGCAGCCACTGTTCTGCACAGTGTTTCACGAGCCGTGTTTCCTTAGGATTCAAAGAAGGTGGCAAGAGGAAGAAGCAGAAGCAGAGAGAGGAATCCAAGAAGAAGAAGTCGACCAAAGGCAACCACTAGACGGACTGCAGCCTCGCTCGCGCTGCCCGAGGCGGCGCCCAGGCCGGCTCCGTGCGGTAGTGCGTGTTAGCTAGCGGCGCCTGCTTTGCCCCTGTCCCGAGACCACACCTTCTCAGCACGGGCATGCGGAGGACGCCTCAGTCAGCGCAGGGGCGGTGGGAGACGGGAGCGACGGTCGCGGGTGGCGGAGGCATGGGTGTGGAGCCTGCCCGACTGCCCTCGCTTCTCCCAGCACTAAATCCGATTGCGTCTCCTCGAGTGGTTAAGGACCCAGCGCCTTCTTTGCAGCTGCTCAGCCGCGACACCAACTTGTGAGATACTTCTAGCGTTAGGGGTGTGAGGGGTGCCGGCAGATAACGGAGTGTGTTCTCGGAATGACTTTCTTTCTTCGTGGCGGTAGATTTCTGGGAGCCAGGACGTAGTTAAGGGCAGGGTGACCGAGCGGCATCGTGCATCGGGTCACGGCCTCCAGGGTGCTCGTCCTTCAGATCGGGGAGCGGGCTAGACCTCCAAGCAGCGCTTCAGGGTGGCCTGGCCACATCCTGGGGGGGCCCCAGGGGTGAATCACTTTAGATGTAAAGTCATTCCTTACATTTATCGTAGTTTTAATCTCTAGCCTGAACTTGACTTCAAATGTTGTTTAATTTTTGCTAAATCCCATCTTTTTTTTTCTTGGACCCTTAATTCTTCTTAGCACATTCACAGGATCCTACAGAATTTTGTTGGGTAAATGCCATCTCTGGGTCATAGTTTGGGTCACGCGGGGAAGAACAGATGAGGTGTTTACACACACACTCTCGCGAGAAGATATGAACAAGGAGGCGGAATGAAATGTTTCCGTCTGTAAACATTGTCTCCTTTGCAAACATTTTTTTTTTTCCTGGCAAGATTCTGTGCGGTTTCCCGTGCTTCTGCCTTTGCATGATCAGCTGCTTCTTAACCCTCTGCTACTGACTAGATCCTGCGCTGCCTTAACCTTCCCTGCGTGCGCCCTGCCCGGGCCGTTCTCCGCCTCAACACGAGCGTGTGCTCACGGGGCGCAGCGGTGAGGGCCCCGGGCAGGGCCTGGGTGGGATCGGGGGTGCCAGGGACTTGCATCTGCGGCCGCGTCAGGGCGTGAGAGCCAGAAATGAGTGCAGCCTTTGTGATTTTAAGATGACTGTTATGGAGAAGTTGGCTTTGTTTGGCTTTGCTGGGGAGGTGGTGTGGACTGGGGTTTACTGCTTGTTGTGGAAAATGTGCCCGTGAAGGCCTCATGTATTTTCAGTGCTGCCTTACACAAATAAAGCGTAAACGCAACGTGCTGCTGCTCATGTGACGTCATTATTGGTATAGCTGCGCATCGCCCTGTTCTCAGTAATTAGAAGTAAAACCGTTCTTGTCTATCATTTCAGTTAGGAGCCATCCAGTGCTATTTGGGGCAGGAGGCTGGACGGGAGATTCGGGGATTCGGGAGACGGTGGGACGAGGTGTTGAGTGAGGGACAGCACCCCACTGAGCTGGCCTCGTGTGAGACTGGCGGCCTGGCTGGCAGGGAGGGGGACAGCGGAGGACGTGGGGGACAAGCGCTGTTCCGCCCGTCCCAGCTGTGGGTGCAGCGTGACCAGGGCCGTGCTGGAAACCACCGATTCTGGGATAAAGAGGCCCACTCGCAGGACCCAGAGCCTCTCGCAAGGGGTCGTTTGGTCTGTGGATGTGTCTCCGATGCTCGCACACGGGGATCTGCTGTTGGCACCCGGGAAGGGCGTGAGGCCAAGTTTCATCGCCTTGGCCCCTTGCTGTGCTTTGAGGCCAGTCACGTCGGGACACAGCATCTGTGGGATGGTGTCTTCCAGCCACGCCTGGAGCCAGCTTCCATCCGGCTCGGGGCCCCTGGTCCTCACATGGCCCTGCGGGCGGGCAGCCCACGTCCACGTCCACGTCCATGTCCACAGGCTGCTCGCCCTAACGCTTCCCTCAGTGAACGGACGCCCCACAGGCCCGGGGAGCAGGGTAGGTGCCTGCTTCCCAGGTCGTGGGGCACGGCGCACCGAGGTCCCTTGGCCTGTGTGGAAGAGTGTGAGCTCACACCCCTGCTCCTGGGGAGTCTGCTCCCCCACCTCAGAAGGCAGAGGGCCGGGGTGCGAGTGCCGGTGCTGAGGCTGGTTCTCAGCGGGCAGCTGTCGGAGGGCGCTGGGGCCTGCTGGCCTCCTGGAGGGGCTTCGTGGGTGCTGAGCGGACGTCGAGGGTGGTGGAGGCAGAAGGCACCCACCTGCAGCACCCTCCCGGAAGGGGCCCGTTTGGGGACAGAGCTTTTGGGACCGGGTTGGGAGGCGGTCCTGCTGTGAGGAACCGCGCCCCACACACCCAGGGCCGTCTGCCAACCCTTTGCCCCGGTGTTAGGAGGAGTAAGGGCCGCAGAGCTCACTTTGAACAGATGCGTACACACTTTTATTTTGAAATCCTTGCACATTCATGGGAAATTATACATACGGCGCCCAGGGTCCTGCGTGGCCGCACCCGGTCCCCGGAGTGGGAGGGCAGCGGTAGAGCCAGGAACGTGACGCGGCACCATCTGGAAAGGGGCCATGACGTTGCTGACCGCGCTCCCGGGCTCCTGACGTGGCCTCTTGCCGCCGAGCACGACGGAGGCTCAGGCGCAGAACCTTCCGTCTGCTCGCTGTCTCGAGGCCACCGGCCCCCCACACCCGCTGGGCACCTGCTGCCCGTGCCTGGTTCCCGCGTTGCCGGGGTGAGAATGAGGCTGGGCTCCGATGGTCCTCCAAGGAGCCCCCGCTGCCAGGGGGCCGTCCCAGGCCCTGCGGCAGCGCCGGGCTCGCAGCCCCTCCCGGGCCCCCAAGGTTTGGATCAGCTTCCTCCGTGTCCCTGCAGCTCCTATGGACCCTGCCCCATGAGCAGCACACGTCCTCACTCTTGCCTGCACCTGGGGTGCTAGCTGGGGCCCCCCACGTTCCCATCCTCGTCCCCTCCACGTGTGTCGTCGACGTGGTTCTCCACCAGATGTCAGGGCGTGGGTGGCCAGGAACCTCCTCCCAGCGCCGTGCCCGCTGAAGCCGCCCGGGGGGAGGCGCTCGGACAGGGCCTCGGCGTGCCTGGGCGCCAAGGCAGAGGCGTTCGTCTCCTTGTCATGGGTCCAGGCTTCACCGCGGCCCAACTTGGGACGCGCCCTTAGCTGAGGGCCGTCTGGCTTGTACAGCCTCCGACATGTGGCTTCTCGGAGCCTCACACCGCTGACGTTCACCCTCCAACAGCTCCAGCATTGTGTCATCCCACGACTATGTTCTGTCCCAGACCCGCCCGGACGGGACCGTCCTCCCAGGAGCACCGAGGCCGCAGCGGGCCCCCTCCCAGACGCCCGACAGCAGCCGTGTGAGGAGCGACGAACTGTGCTCCCGGAGACGCCCAGGCTGCCTTCCTCTGCTGAGGCTCTAGCCCCGGCCCCCCGCGCCGGCCCCCCCCTCGCCTGCTGCGCCCTCGCCCTGGCCGCGGACGCGCTAATCACGGCCTGTCAGCAGCCTGCGCATCAGCCTTAATTCTTTGCCTTTTGTCTCGGGGGTTTTTATAGGTTTCGCTTGATCAACAGCATTCGTTCTTAGTGAACAAACGGAATTCAGTTTTTATGGCATGAAAATTATTGTTTCTCTGACCGACTGGCCATTACACGGTGACACGGGGTGGCCCCGGATGACACAGGACAATGAATCTTCCCCGTTCCTGAGAGTGAGTTTGATGGATGGGGTAGCAGTCAGCCACCTGGGTCTGGAAGGATGGGGCTGGGCTTACAGAGATCCTGGGCTTTTTCCTAGCCAACGGCCTGGTTTGGGGACGTCTCTTCTCAACCTGATGGAACCCAGACGGGAGGGGGGCACCCTCCAGCCCCCTGGCTGCCCCTGGGGGTGCCGCCTCCCCATGTCCCTGTTCTTGCCCCTGATCCCAGGGCAACAGGCCCGGGCCAGCGTCTATCTGGAGAGGACAGAGCTTCCTTCCCCGGGGTGGGGGGTGTGTGTGGGCACTGATGTCACGTTTCTGAGGGAGGCTTATGGTTTGGGAGCACCGACGGTGCCTGGCTTTATCCTGTCCTTCTGCAAAGGAGAGCCCAGACCCCAGGACGTCACATACGTTTCTCAGAGTCCGCAGAGCTGGGCGAGGTGGGATCCGGCTGTCCTGCTCCTACGGAGCAGACCCCAGACGCTGCATCCTACATATCCAACATGGTCTCCCTCTGCTTTCTGGGTTGGGATGCTCTAAAGACGAATTTTCCCAGGTCCACTGTGGGTCTGTGAAGTGCACTTTGTACAGAAAAGCTTGATAAATGCGCCTTTCTTTCCCAGGGCTCCGAATAACCACTTGGTGCTCCGGCTCCCTCCGAGGACAGCACGGCGGCCAAATACTTTCTCTTTCCAATCCCCTAATGAGCTTACAGATTTTAAGATCTTTCTTGTGTTCCATTCTTTGAAGTCACATCCCAGGACACTAAATCTCACACCTTATCTGTCCAGAGGGATGATGATACTGGTGATCGTGAGGAATATGTGTATTTAACAAGGGTTATTCCAGGACTCAGAGTAATTCTGGGTGCTGGTGTGCTGTATCACAGAGGCTCAGCAGAGAGCTCTGGCCTGTGCGTGCCCTATCCCACAGGAGGGCACGGTGGGCCCAACAGTGATAGCAGAGTGTGCCAGGAGAAGGAGGTCAGTCTCAGGGACCAGAGACATTAAAATCCTTTGGGAAAAACTCAGGGGCTATATGGAATGAAAAGGCAACACAACTCCCACATTCTCATTTCCCAGGGTAACTGCAGGCCCAAGGAATTGCAGGCCTAATTTTCGGATGACCAACAAAGGCTGGAAACCAGGTCACCCTTCTCTCTTCCTGGGCCAGCTTCTGCCACCAGCTCTTTCCAGAACCCCACTGCCATTGGTCTAGTGGAGGAGGGCCCACCAACAATGCATCAGTCCACCCATCCATCCATCCATCCATCCATCCATCCATCCATCCATCCACCCACCCATCCACCCACCCACCTATCCACCCATCCATCCATCCATCCACCCACTCATCCATCTACCCAACCATCCATCCACTTATCCATCCCTCCATCCATCCACCAGTCCATCTAACCATCCATCTGTCCATCCATCCATCCATCCACCCACCACCTATCCACCCATCCATCTATCTACCATCCATCCATCCATCCACCCACCCATCCATCCATCCATCCACCCATCCACCCATCCACCCATCCATCCATCCATCCACCTACTCATCCATCTACCCAACCATCCATCCACTTATCCATCCCTCCATCCATCCAAGTCCATCTAACCATCCATCTGTCCATCCATCCATCCATCCACCCACCACCTATCCACCCATCCATCTATCTACCATCCATCCATCCATCCACCCACCCATCCATACATCCATCCACCCACCAGTCCATCTACCCATCCATCTATGGACCCATCCATCCATCCACCCATCCACCCATCCATCTATCCACCCACCCACCATCCATCCATCCATTCATTCATCTACCCACCCATCCATCAATTCATCTACCCATCCATCCATCCATACACTCATCCATCATCCATCCACTGATCCATCTACCCATTCATACACCCGCCTGTTGTCGATCCATCCACCCACCCATCTGTCCATTTATCCATTCACCTGTCCATCCATCCATCTATCCATTGTCTAGTCTGTCCATCTAATCCATCCATCCATCCATCCACCCATCTGTCCATCTGTCCATCCATCCATCCATCATCCATCCATCCACCCACCTGTCCATCCATCCATCTATCCATTGTCTAGTCTGTCCATCCAATCCATCCATCCATCCATCCATCCATCCATCCATCCATCCATCCATCGTCTAGTCTGTCCCATACATCTATCCATCCATCCACCCATTTATCTACCCACCTATCCACTCATCCATCCATCCATCCATCCATCCATCCATCCATCCATCCATCCAATCCATTCATCCATCCACCCGTCCACCCGTCTTTCCATCCATCTGTCCATCCATCCACCTATCCATCTACCCGTCTGTCCATCCATCCATCCAACTATCCACCCATCCATCTATCCACCCATCCATCCATCCATCAATTCATCTACCCATCCTTCTTCCATGCACTCATCCATCATCCACCCACCAATCCACCTACCCATTCATACACCCACCTACTGTCCATCCATCTAATGCACACTGTATGCCCAACATGTGTCAAGCACGTTGGAGACATAGCTGTATGAGTTGCAGCCCCACCCTGCAGAGAGGACGAGAGGTAATGTCCACAGGCAGGATAAGTCACCCCCAGCCCTACCCTTGTAATGCCCCGGCAGTGGGCTCGGACAGTTAGTACAGGAGGAATTCAGAGAGGCACATGCCGGTGGGGGGATCGAGGAGCTTCACAGGCGGGTTTTGGAGGCCAGAGGCAGCCAGGCAGGTGTCCAGTCAAGGAGGATGGGCTAAGCCAAGGCATGGGATGCAGGCTGGAGGTAGCGAGGTAAACCCACAGAAGGGGAGGATTTGGGGTGAAGCAGGAGGAGGTGAGACTGGCAGGGCATGGGCCAGGTCGAGGCAGCCTCCAGCAATAGCTAGAGTTTGGACTTGGTGCTGAGCACAAGGCATCGCTGGAGCCCAGCAGAGCCAGCCTGGCCGGGACGCAGATGGTTCCAAGGAGAATACGGTGGGCTGCCACTTTCCTGCCAGGCCCATGGGCTGAGCTGAATGAGCAGTGGGGGCCTGGGCCAGTGATGGGCCTGGCCTGAGGACCGCATCCATGGTGAGCAGTGGTCACATGTCACTCGGCAGATCTCTTACCTGATGGTTGGCTGTCACTTGATAGGATCACCTGTCACCCTTGGCTCTGGGAGTCCCAAGTTCTTTCTTCCTGTCCCTCATCCCCCTGGACCTGCCTTAGGGAGCAGCCAATGAGGAGCCAGTCCAGAGCCGTCAGCCTGTGAGAGTGAGGACAGCCCCCTGCTGACCACCTGGCAGGAACAGACTGAGACCTGTGCAAGGCCGTGCATTCTCCCTGCTTTGGGCGAGTCCCACATTGTCCACCTGAGGTCCCCACTGAGCAGGGGCTGGAGTCTTGATGAAGGCAGCAGTAAGGAGGGTCTGCTCTGCAGAGAAGGGCCCCGAGAGCAGAGCCGTCTGAGGGATGAATTAATAGCTCCCTGGCAGAGAACCTCGCAGAGTCCAGTACTGTCTCCTCCTGCCCCCAGTCTGCCACAGCTGACTGCTCACCTGGCCCCCCCAGGACCCCCATGTCATCTGCAAGGGTTGATGGTGGCCCCAGAAATGTACATCCACATCCTAACCCGGGACCTGTGAACGTCACCTTGTGTGGAAACCGGGTCTTTGCAGGCAGGATCCAGCCAAGGATCTCGAGATCCTCAGGATTAAGGTGGCCCTGAATCCAGTGACAGGTGTCCTAAGAGGAAGAAGGAGAGGGAGACTTGAGACACAGACACGGATAGGAGGAGGCCGTGTGGAGACTGAGGCCGAGAGTGGGTGACGCAGCCACAAGCCCTGAGATGCCTGGAGCCACCAGGAGCCGGAAGAGGCAGGAAGGGGGAGCCTCTGCGGGGAGCGTGGGTCTCAGACCTCTGGGCTCCGGACCGGCTTCAGGGAGAGCAGGGGGACAAGCTTCAGCGTTGTGAGTGCTCAGTACGTGGCGACCTGTGAGGACCGCCCCACACGCTCACGCCATCTGACCAAACCTGCATGCGGGCCCTGCTCTCAGAGATTCGTGTTAGAATGTGGAGTCTGTGGCTTAATACTTGAGCATCCTAACTTTTAAAACTCCAGATTGGATACTTCCTGAGAAATTTCCATATAGTGACGTAGCTTAGTGGAATCTTTCTGTACCAAACGTCCTCCAGTAGAAAAATGGCAGCATAAACAGCGAGTCAGTGTGCAAGTATTTTGAGACGGTATTTTTATGGTGCAATATCCTCAATGGCCACAGGAGGGCGCGTCTATTAAGGAAACCGGGACTGGGCAGAAGAGCCGCCTCCTCCCCAAGGCGCCCATGTGTGCACATGCACGCATGCATGCGTGCTCACACGCTCACACACACGTGCACACAGGACGCACATGCATGCACACACACACCTGTGCACACACACCTGCACACATGTGCACACACACGCACGCACACACCTGCACGCATACATGCACACATGTTCACACACACGCTTATGCACGGGCATACATGCATGCAACACGCTCACACCTGTGCACACGCATGCACACATGTTCACACGCACACACATGTTCACACATGGGCATACATGAATGCACACACGCTCACACACATGCACGCACAGACCAGCACACATGCACATACATGGGCACACGTGGCAGAGTAAATTAGTCTTAAACTTTAGTGTTCAAGTTAAGACTAAAATGGGTTGGAGGGGGAGGGCACCCCTTGGTAGAGTAAAATAATTAGTTGGAGAGTGGGGAGTTTTTCTTGGTGGACATTTACCATCTAGTCTCATAACCGTATCAATAACACACGAAAGGACTCACAAGAACACGATTTGAGAAGATAAAATTAGGCTGTACCAAAAGTTTGGGATTTTTTTCCTACACCCACATGCCAAGAATATTTCCACATTTTTCACTCCAGTGACATCTGACAAATGGTAATTTGTGGTTTCCTGGGCTAATAGGGAAAAATAAAATCTACCGTTAATCTTTCTAGTGCCCACGGAACTCTGTCCCCACCCCTCACTCGGTGGTGAAAGGGAGGAAATGTCAAATCTAGCAGATGTGAACGGGAGCCCTTCCCGCTCCAGGCCACCCCGGCGCTTGAGAGTAGACAGACGAGTCCTTTCATCTTTGCTCTTGACGAGACCTGTCCTGGAATTGTTTGGCAGCCCTTGGTGTGAAATGTAGCTGATTCGTTAATCCAGACTTTCACGATTAGTAATATCCTGATAGGAGTGCGAGCCTGGTTTGTGTCTCCTCACCTGGGCACGTGGTGGCTTCCGCTCCTGGCACTTTGTCACATCAGAGAGGTGACTTCTCCCCCACTGCCTGTCACTTCCTGCCAAGTCGTGAGGGAAGCCAAGGCAAAACCTCAAGCTGACGGAAGAAAGACATAAAGGGAAAGAAACAGAGGTCAAGACCCAGGCCGCCCCGGTCCCAGTAACGCTCAAGGGAAAGCCTCCCTCACCCCCATTTCCTGCTTGAAACTCTCACGGAGGACGTGGCAGTCACGCGCCCTGATGTGCTTGCTGCGCCTCTTGTGTTCAGAACGAACTCTCCCATCTAAGCTAAGACGGCGACTGACACCCGAGAAAACCCCGTGTTGTCACTGACCCGTCCAGGGGAACACGTTCTTCCCATGTACGATTGGTTTCAGCTTCGTTAACTTAGGAATCTTGCCTAAACCGGTTGGACGTGGAGGTAGGAATATGTGAGGAGCGGCGGGGCTCCAGCATCGCGGTGAAAGGCGAGCTTGGTTGGGGCGCGGGCTGACCGGCCTGACGCTCCGGATGCAGACACCCGAGCGGTCGCCATGCGCCCCGTCATCCAGGAAATCAAAGCCTGGTCTAGAAAGAAATTAATCTTTCCACCCCTTTTATGGGCTCTTAAGTCTGCCTTCTTTTCATGTCTGGCTGCATTGATGAGAGCTGGAGGGACCAAGTGTCCTGGGAGAATGTCAGCACGAGGCAGATTTGCCAGCTAAATACACTCTGTTAGAGCCGGGCAGCCGGCTCCGGTTCAGATCTGGAGGCTGCCTGCGCACTTATGGACTTTTAATTTTTACCTGCAATCTCCACAGTTGACACGGTTTTGGGGGGGACTGACTCTGGTCGGGGGAGGGGAACAGGACCCCCGCCCCCCGTGCGGATCACGGGGCTGATGGGAATCTCCTTCTACAGACTTGTCAGAAGTGACTCTGCCGTCTCGATACGGGATATTTATCACAGCTCAGAAAGAGTTGGAATTAATTAGGGAATGCCTCAAATGTCAGATCAGAGATGACATCGCAGAAGGTAAATTGTAGTCTTTAGCAGGCAAGCATTTCCTAGAATAAGATCCCTTGAACGAGGTGGTAATTGCTCTGAAATACATACTTTTATTACCACTTTTGGGGACCCAGAGGAACACTCTAAAATTTAGTTTTAAATCTGATGTGAAGAGCGACGTATTCTAGCCGCCGCAAGAAATCATAGGCCTGGAGGCTGGGTTAGTACCACGGACTGCAGAGCAGTCCACTAAAACGGTCCTGCGAAAGGTGTGTGCGTGGATTGAATGCCTGGCGGCTGCTCTTTAAATCTTAAAAACCGCTTACTAAGAGTTCGGTATGATCACGTGGAAGATACTGAAACCTGATTTAAAAAAAGGCAGGGCTCTTGTTTGAAGTAAGCAGCCATGTGGCGTGACGTGGCCTGGGCAGTGGTGGGACGGCCTCCATGGCGGCCGGCTCCTCGTCTGCCACACGCTGTCCGCAGAGACTTGCAGGAAAACAGTTACCAGTGATTTCAGAAACCTCCCCAAACAGAATCTCGTCGCCTCTCTCTGCACTGGGTTCGATGACAGACGCAGTTTCCGTCTCGACGTGCTGATGTTGTTGGTGAGCGACGAGCTGTGACGGGCGCGCCAGGGACGGCGCGTGGGGGGGCACGTCAGTCGCCCCCCCCTCCTTTCCCAGTCGTCTTCATTGAAAACACTTCTTGGTCAGTGTGGAAGGAATTTGTGCGGGACGTGCAAGGAGCGCGTGTCCACGGGAGGATCTGCTGATTTGGGCGCATCGGCCACCAGCACTGCCGTGTCCCTTGCAGGGCGCCTGCCATCCCCGTGGTTGGACGTGGTCCTGTGCGTCGTCCGCGGGAGCCCGGTGACGGCGCTGGGCACCTCCTGTCCGTCTGCAGGTGACCAGAGCCTCTTCGTGGGTGGCAGACGGTGCCGATATTCAGAAAGCATCCTCACGAGGGAGGAGTTTGTGCTCCCGCTGGACGGCAAAGCCCAGGCTGCCGGCACGGCGGAACCATCGAATCCGTCTCCCTGGTCACTGACTCTGTGCACGATCTTCTCGCGCTCAGGTGTCAGCCTGGAGCCCGGCCGTTTATCAGCACAAAAGCGAGAGGTGTTAGCAAACGCCGGGCAAACCACAGGTCATCGCGGCGTTCAGCCACCTCCACAGCCCGCACCGCCGTCCGAGGACGTCACACGCACATCGAGGCTGAGCTCTCCGCCCACTCGTGCTGCCTTCACACGCCTCCGAGGGGATGTGCTGACCAGCGATGAGCCGAGCGTGCGTCAGCAGGGGCCGCTCTGTGTTCCTTGTGAGAGGGCCTTTGATCTCGGCGGCCACCAGAAGCTATTTGGAGACGGGGTGGCGAGCAGAGCGACGGGGACGCCGTGTGCGTGTGTGCAGGGCTCGGCCACTGTTAGGCCCACGACCGGGTCTGTGAGATTAGCGAGCGGACTGTGGCTGGACAGACCGCCCTGCCCTGAGGGAAGCACAGCGGGAGAGAAGAAAATGGTTAAGTGGCTTTAACCTGATCAACAACACGACTGGGTTTTCGTTTTCTTTTCTTTTTTTAAGATTTTATTTATTTATTTGACAGAGAGAGACACAGCGAGAGAGGGAACACAAGCAGGGGGAGTGGGAGAGGGAGAAGCAGGCTTCCCGCCGAGCAGGGAGCCCGATGCGGGGCTCGATCCCGGGACTCCAGGATCATGACCTGAGCCGAAGGCAGGCGCTTAACGACTGAGCCACCCAGGCGCCCCAACAACTGGGTTTTCTAAGGACAGTGCCTAGAAAGAGAGTTCCAGAAATGTCTGGGCTATGAAAGGACCCCGTCCCACCTTTGTGTGGGGGAGTGCGTTCTGGTGAGTGCGTCTCGCGTCGTAGCCGGCAGCGCCCACCAGCCCTGACTCGTCCTGGGGATAGGGTCTGGATGCTCTGCCGCCAGGAAGCCCTGCTACCGTTTCCCACAGGTGTGCTCGCCCCAGCCTTCCCGAGCCCCGGGTACCGTCACCGACTTCTGATTGAAGGCATACCGTCATCTGTGAGGGTGGCCGGGTCCGTGGCCTTGAATCATCCGTGGCCAACGGCTTCTGGCTTCTTGAGGTAGAAATGTCTTCACGGCCCACTCTGCCCCCCTGAGAGGTCATGCCTCGTCCCCTCGCAGTCAGGGCTTGTGGCCGGCCCCCCGGGGAATGTGAGGATGAAAGAATCAGGGTCTTCAGAGCTGGAAGTGGTCTGAGGGAGGGTCTTCAGACCCTCTCCTGATGCCCAGGTCAGAGCAGGCTTTTGACCCCCTGGGGCCTCTGCTGTCTTTCCTGGGAGTGGGATTGTTGGGGGCTGTGTCATGTCCTCCAAAAAGATTGGGTGGAGTCTGTGAATATGACCTGTGACAGAACAGGGGTGATGAAGCCAGAGGGGTCACACTGGAGCAGGGTGGCCCCAAATCCTGCTGCTGGTGTTCTTATAAAAAGGCCACATGACCATGGAGGCTGGAAAGACATGCCCACAAACCGAGGATTGCTGGCAGCACCAGAAACTGGGAGGCAGGAAGGGCCCTCCCCTGGAGCCTCTGAGGGCCTCAAACTTCTGGCCTCCAGACGAGTGGGACATTTCTGTTGCTGTTTCCATGGCTCGGTCTGTGGTGCTATGCTATGGCAGCCCACATGGGATCAGCGTGGGGCTGCAACATGGACACGTGGACACTCTCCCTAGTGTCCTGTTGTGACAGGTCATGTGGGGTGAGTCCATGACAGGCATGGGGGCTGGGCTCGGGGCTAGCTGAGGGTTCAAGGCTCAGGATGCAGGGTTTACGGTGCAGGGCTCAGGATGCAGGGCTCAGAGATCAGGGCAGAGGGAGCAGGGTTCAAGGAGCAGGGCTCAGGGTGCAGGGCTCAGGGTACAGGGCTCAGGGCTCAGGATGCAGGGTTCAGGGAGCAGGGCTCAGGGTGCAGGGCTTAGGGTACAGGGCTCAGGGATCAGGATGCAGAGTTCAGGGTGCAGGGCTCAGAATGCAGGGCTCAGGATGCAGGGCTCAGAGATCAGGGCACAGGGAGCGGGGCTCAGGGTGCAGGGCTCAGGGAGCAGGGCTCAGGATGCAGGGCTCAGGGTATAGGGCTCAGGGCTCAGGATGCAGAGTTCAGGATGCAGGCCTCAGAGATCAGGGCACAGGGAGCAGGGTTCAGGGAGCAGGGCTCAGGGTGCAGGGCTTAGGGTACAGGGCTCAGGGATCAGGATGCAGAGTTCAGGATGCAGGGCTCAGAGATCAGAGCACAGGGAGTGGGGCTCAGGATGCAGGGCTCAGGGAGCAGGGCTCAGGGTCCAGGGCTCAGGGTGCAGGGCTCAGGGTGCAGGGATTAGGGAGCAGGGCTTAGGGTGCAGGGAGCAGGGCTCAGGGGGCAGGGCTCAAGGAGCAGGGATCAGAGAGCAGGGCTCAGGGTGCAGGACTCAGGAGCAGGAATCAGGAAGCAGGGCTCAGGGTGCAGGGAGCAGGAAGCAGGGCTCAGGGAGCAGGGCTCAGTGTGCAGGGAGCAGGGTGCAGGGCTCAGAATCCAGGGCTCAGGGAGCAGGGCTCAGGGTGCAGGGCTGGTCTCTAGAGGCTCTGTCTCAGCTGGTGCATATTTCCGTGGGCAGCAGTGTCCTTCCTTTTCCTGGCTCTGCTCATTTTGCTGCATGGGTGGTTTTATCACAGCTTCTCCTTGGTTGCTCACACTCTTGTGAGTGTTGTTTTCTTTTCTCCTGCTCAGCCCACACCCAGGAGAAAGTGCTAGATGGAGGGCAGAGGTGAACGGGAGTGGGCTTGTGCATTCAGACTTGAGGACACACCCCGCAGGACCAGGGCTGATTTGGGGCTTGGCCAGGCAGGTGGCATGTCCGCCCATGGGGCCTGTACACTCCTCACTGTGCATGGCCTTCGTCAGTGTCGGGACACAAAGGGCGTCTCCTTGGGGCCCTGGTGTCCCCTCGGGGGTGTGTCGATGGGCGTGGGAGGGAACACCAGCCTTTAGAGCTACTTAGATTGCCCAAACTTAATTTTTGGCCTCAGAATGATTGTCAGAATGATGCAGGTACAAGTTGTTAAGAAAGGCGAGAACATGCATTTTTCAGAGGTCATTGAAGCAGGCTGTTGTACATCTTTTAAGAAAAGTTGAACTGGATGATTTTCTTCTTTGGCTTTAACTTACGTTCTTTTTTTTTTTTTTAAGATTATTTATTTATTTATTTATTGCGAGAGAAAAAGAGAGAGTGTGCCTGGGGGGAGGGGTAGAGGGGGAGGGAGAGAAGCAGAGTCCCCGCTGAGCACAGAGCCCGACAAGGGGCTCAATCCCGGGACCCTGAGATCAGGACCTGAGCCGAAATCGAGAGTCGGCTGCCCCACCGACTGAGCCACCCAGGCGCCCCTTACGTTCTTACATGAAAAATCACCAAATAATATATCTTTCACAGGTCACTAGGCAGCTACACAGTGGGAGTGAGGAAGGGGAGAAGTGAGGGGCCTTGCGAGGCTGGAGCCCTTGGTCCAGGAGGGGAGACTGGCAGGAGCCAGGTAAACAAACGGGCGGAGGAGCTGGGGCAGGTCCTGCGCGGCCCCCCGCCCCAGCGCCTGGGGGCCTGTCCTTCCTTCCTGCTGAGACCAGCACCGACCTCAGTGCCAGCATCCCTGGGGAGGGCTCGGGGCAGGGCCCGCGGCTGGCCTTTCGTAAGGGCACCGTCTTCCCATTTGGGAATGATTTGAACTCCAGAGACCCCATTCAGTTGGGAGATTCACCACCACCTCCGGGCCCTGCTCACCATCTCCGGCCTCCTCCTGGGGCAGCCGAGCCACAGGGCGTGGGTGGTGCACACATCCTGCAAAGCAGTTGCCACAGCCCGTCCTCCGGCCCTGGCCTCGAATCGCAGCCCCAGCGTTCGATGCTGTGGTCATGCCTCAGTAGAAGGTACAACGCGGAGCTTGCAGAGCTTTCTGAGGTCCCGCGGGCACATAGGTGTGTCCGTCCCTGTCCCCCGCCCCCAGGAGCCAGGGGCCTCAGAGCAAGCCCCCCCCCCGGCTGGGCAAAGCGGGCAAGCCACAGTCAGAAGCTTCTGGAAGTGCGGGAGGTGAGGGGTGGGCGGGCGGGGTTTGGGTAAGGAGAGCTGGTGTGAGTGTCGGGTTCCCAGGGGGAGGCTGAGCCAACAGCAGGAAGCCTGTGGGGGAGGAGGAGCCGGAGGGGACAGGTGCTGAAAGTGTGAGAGGGGCCCAGGCAACAGGCTGCAACAGGCTGAAAAGTTGGAGCTTTGTTCTAGAGACAATGGAAGGCCGTGGATGGTTCCCCGTGCAGCTCCCCGCCACCCCCTCGGATGTCCTGGAAGCTTTCACATCTTTCTTTGCTTCTGCGTTGGGTGCTCCAGGGAGGCCGCCGGCAGGAGGGCATCGCCTGCGCTCGAAAGGAAGCCAGCGTCAGAGTCCAGCTGGAGCTGAGTTGTGGGCACGTTGCATCTCCTGTGCAGAGAAATCCAGGAGTGTCCTGTTCCTTGTGCGGACGGGTGTGAACAGCAGGGAGTGAGCCAGCGTCCCCCTTCCTGTGGGGCATCCTGGGGGCCATTCAGGATTTCAGAGGAAGGCGAGTGAGGCCGGCAGAGCTGCGGGGGAGGTCTGCGGGGAGAACTGGGGCCCTGGAGATCCACTTGCGAAACGCGCAGGTGAGGCTGACCTCATGCCCAGGAGAGGGGCTTGGCCTCTGGGCTGAGCTGTGTCCCCCAATACCTGTGTTGGGGTCCTGACCCCCATGCCGATGGTATGGGAGATAGGCCTCTAGGGAGGTGGCTAAGGTTACTGGGGTCACAGCATGGGCCCAACCCCACAGGATCAGCATCCTCCTGAGAAGAGACACTAGCGTGTGCACAGAGGGGAGGCCACTGTCTTGGAGCCAGGAGCGTGGCCTCAGGGGTCCCCCGCCCCGCTGACACCAGCTTCCAGCCCCCAGCGCCAGGCGATGGGCCTCGTGGGTCGGCGGGTCACGTGAGCCCCAGGCTGTGCTGTTTGTTGCTGCAGCCACGAGGACAGACAGCCGTGTCTGAGCCAGTGGGACCGAGGCCCGGGCGCCCGGGTGGGTGCCGGCGGGAAGGAGCTCCTTCAAGCCTTGTCTCCACCTGAGCCTCCCCTGCTGGGTAGGCCCTGAACCCCCAGGGGTGGATGCAAGGAGATTGGAGTATCTTCAATTATTTAAATTTTCTTTTTAAAAGCTGATGCTGTTCAATAATTAACATTCTCTGGGTCCTGCTGGTCCTTAAATGGAGCATTAGAAGGAATGCCAGGATGGAAGAGAAGGCAGAACCCCTCCCACCACAGCCCTGCACAGAGCCCGCTGGTGCGGGGGGCCTGTCACTGTGAGTCTCGCTCCCCCGGCCGGCACCGGGTGCACCTCGCTTGCAGGGCTGGGGCTTCTGCCTTCACGCGAACATCCTGGCTCTTGGGAGCTCCCGCCAGGGTGGGGGGACCTCGTGGAGAAGCAGGGCACAACCCTCTGGGGAGAGGGTGCCTGCAGACACCCTGGCTGCCTATCCAGCTGCCAGTTGCTCTGGAGAGATCCAGCGGGCACCCCCGGTGCCTGAGGCCCCAGGGGCCGCAGAGCA
The DNA here is from genome assembly GCF_054177405.1 of Leptonychotes weddellii. Classification (NCBI taxonomy): domain Eukaryota; kingdom Metazoa; phylum Chordata; class Mammalia; order Carnivora; family Phocidae; genus Leptonychotes; species Leptonychotes weddellii. Next base: position 1,197,041 of record NC_138380.1, on the reverse strand, counting down.
GCGACCCCGCTGAGTGCTTGGTGGCCCCGATGGGCCCAGCTGCTGCCCCAGAGGCAAGGGCCGACTGTGGGCGCACTCATCTGCCCAGCAGCCCCGTCCCCTTGCCTGGCGGACGGACCACAGGTCCATAGGCCAGCAGGAGGCTGCGTTTACCCTCCGAGCAGGGTGACTGGGCCATCAGCGTCGGCTGTGGGATGCGTCTGGGTGGTGGCCAAGCTCTGTCACCATGTCCAGGGGGCTCAGCTGTGTCCCATTCAACAGATGACGAAGCCCAGATCATTCCTCTGGAAGGGCCTCTCCATGGAAGTCAAACTACCTCTCCCTCGCCGTACGGTATCAAGGCATTTGGGGTAATGGATATATATTTCTTGTTTTTTTCTGGAAAGGTTTGAACCTTCCAGTCTAATCTGACCTCCTGCTATGGAGTCAGTCCAGGCTTTACGTCCCATTGAAGTCACCAAGGCTGGAGGATTTGGCTGGAACTCTGCCACGTGACCTTCTGTATCTCCAGCCCAGCACAGGGCTTGGTGGGGGCGGGGCGCTGGGTAAGCGCCAGTGAACAGAAGACCCAGTGAATGCAGGGCTGAGTGGGGAGCGAGCGGGGCTCCCAGGGAACCCTGTGAGTCTCTTCCCATGTTATGCGTCTGGGCCAGGTGGGTGACTCTCCTCACCTGTGTGACTCTGCTCCCAGCATGCCCCAGCTCGGGCACCAGACATCTCTCTATTGCCCGGCCTCCTGATCTTGGTCCACAGGGTCAAATGGATCCTCTCATCCCCCAGCTGCGACTTCTTCAGTGGCTCTCTCATCGGCTACGGTATAACAGCTAAAACCATGGCTCCCAGCGGGTCCTGGCCCTCCGCCATATGGAGGTGCTCCCTGCACGGACATTCTCCCCTATAGATGTGCTTTTCTTATAAAGTGCTCCTCCATTGATGAGCTCCCCCTGCAGAGTGCTCCTCCATGGACGTGCTCCCCCTACAGAGTGCTCCTCCATGAACATCCTCCCCCTGCAGAGTGCTCCTCCTATGGACGTGCTCCCCCTGCAGAGTGCTCCTCCATGGATGTGTTTCCCCTACAGAGTGCTCCTCCTATGGACGTGCTCCCCCTGCTGATGTGCTCCTCCGTGGAAGTGCTCCCCCTGCAGAGTGCTCCTCCGTGGTCGTGCTCCCCCTGCAGAGTGCTCCTCCGTGGACATGCTCCCCCTGCAGGGTGCTCCTCCGTGGAGGTGCTCCTCCTGCAGAGTGCTCCTCCGTGGAGGTGCTCCCCCCACAAACGTGCTCCCCCTGCAGACCCACTCCCCCCGAGGACGTGCTCCCCACACATCGCATGCTCTCACGTCCATGCGCCGTGTGCCGTGAGTATTGTCCGCACCTCGTGTGCTTGAGCAGCCTGCTCCCTTCCTCCGACGGCCGGTGCTGCCCTTGCTCGGGAGGCGCAGCCGCAGGTGGATTTTGCTCTTTGGGGGCAGGCGCCTTCTCTGCACCACGTGTCAGCGTCTGGCACAGGGTAGGAGTCCCAGCGGCCTGCAGGCACACGGGCGTCTGCTGGGTTTTGTCGCTAAATGTGGAAGCAGTCTTGAAGGTTGCTTGGTCCAGCTTCTGTGTGTCCCCCCCACGGCCTCCCCCTCGGGGCCTCAGCCTCCCGTGGGCCCACCTCTCTCCCGACGCTGCCGGCCCAGGTGAGGCCTTCTCTCTCCTCTCTCGCCCTGTTTGTCCAAGTCTGTGCGGGAGATGTCCTGTTCGTCTCTGACTGATGACCAGGACGTTGACCGTGTGGCACATTGTCCCTGTCCGTGATTATGCTCATGGCACAACCTGCCAGAAAGGGGCGGCTCGCGAGGCTCTGACCCTCCACGCGGGCAGCTGTCCCTCTGGAGCCCGAGCCCACCAGGCCCGGGGGTCCGGGCAGCTCTGTCTGCTTCCAGGGAGGGGGGCGGCGGCGGCAGCTGCCCCCTGGGTTAACTCATCACTTGTCACCCTTGTTTGCTCGGCGCCGGGAGCTGCTGGGGGGAATCGCGGCACTTGAGAAAGGAGGGTGCACAGAAGCTGCTTAAACTTAACTTTGGCAATTTGTTCTTTAATCAAAACCTTCCCGGTCTGTGGCTCAGAGTCTTGATTACGCCTCTCTGGCGGGCGCCCCTGATTCCATGCCTCGTCCTGATTTGTTTAATTTCTCCACTTTCCTTTCTGATTTCTGGGTCAGAGAGTTGAGACTCGTCTTGCTACATGTGGGCTGGGCCCTGTTGTCTGCTGCGAGCTTTCCCCGGGGGGGCGGGCGAGTGATGGGACTGAAATCCCACTTGATGGCACTCCCAAGGCCCACGGTGAAGGTGACGGCACAGGGCCATTCTTCTTGACCTCTCCTGACCCTCAGCCCCCTGCCGAGCCAAGGGTTGAGGGTCATTTTCTTAGCGTCCCTCCGCTGGGGAGAACTAAACTTCATGCGCTCCTCCTGCGACAGAGAGCCGGCGTGCGGGAGGCAGGCCCCGCCGTCTGAAGCCATTTCCAGAGTCCTCACGTCTGTCTGTCTTCGGGGGAAAGGCTTGCCGGGAGAGACGGGAAGGAAGGGCAAAGGGGAGAATGAGAGCGGGAGGAAGGAGATGAAGGGTCACTCTGGGACGGCACCACCTGCCCTGGGCCTTGGGAGGAAGCGAAATCAGTGTCCGGGTCAGTGGCCACGTGGTCGCCTGCAGGAACGGACTCCGCAAGGCCACTTCCTTTAGTGCAGACTGTGTGTGAGGGCCCCACGGTGGGCGGCCCTCCCACGAGGGGAAGGTGCTGTAGTCAGACACCCCTCCTCCTGGTTCTGGGAGGAGGTGCAGACAGGCGACCATGCCCAGCCTTTCTCCCACTAGCTTCTCCATAGAACATACGACCTGAGACAGCAGAGCCAGGCTTGTGGGGTCTGCATGGCTTGCGAGGCACCTGCCGCTAAGGACTGGAGACTCTTCTGCCTCCAGGCCTTTCAGACCATGTTCGGGGTTCCCAGTTCCTCTGGAAACTTCTGTCAGCCTCCCTTAGGTGCTCATCTCTAGAACTTTCTGAAGGAAGGTGCATGTCCTACACTCCAGCTCTTGTTAATGGCACTTTCCCCTATAATGCAGATGGTTTAAGAATAGTTGGGAAACACAGGGAAGTTGAAAAAAGTAAGTGCCGTTGGTAACCTCGGCAGCCAGGGAGCATCATGGTGAATGCACCAGAACATTCAGTTCCCGCCCTCTGACTAGCTAGCATATTTCACGTGTGTACAAGTTCATTACACATGAAGGTGGAGCCCTGCACACAGATTGGAGGCCGGCCTCCCATTTGGAAATGCACACAGTGGATGTTTTCCATCTTCAGTCGCCGTGGAGGTCCTGCTCTTTGGAGGTGTCCCAGTGGGCTGTGAGCTGGGGGATACATGCCTTGCTTGTCCCCCCACAAGCCTGGGGAAACGATACTCTCTGTGCGTGACAAAGCCAGCCGACAGAGAAATAAACCCTTGTATGCACGTGTGCACGTGTGTGTGCGTGCATAACGTGTGTATGTGTGCATGCATGCATGTGTGTGTTAAAGCCAGCCAACAGAGGAATGAACTCTCGTGTGCACGTGCACGCGTGTGTATGTGTGTGTATGTGTGCACATGTGTGCGTGTGTGACAAAACCAGCCGACAGAGAAATAAACCCTTGTGTGCATGTGCGTGCGTGTGCATGTGTGTGCACATGTGTGCACACGTGTGTGTTTGGGTGTGTGCGTGTGCATGTCAAAGCCAGCCGACAGAGAAATGAACCCTCATGTGCACATGCGCATACGTGTGCCCTTGAGTGTGTGCATGAGATTGGACACAGGCGTGGGGTGGAGACGTGGAAGTCCTTGAAGGGACCTCTCTGGAAGGCTGGAGCTTGGAGCTGCCCTGGCTGGGAGGATTCCAGGCTTGGCCGGGGTTCCAGAAGTGCGGACCTAAGTCACAGTCACGAGAAGCCCACGGAAGTGGCCCAGTGGGGACAGAGTTCCCTTCGGGATGCAGGCCCCATGTGGGCCTCCAGCTGTGGCCGGGCAGCAGATGTGTCTTTACAGCATCTCCTGCGGTTTTCCACTTGCTCTCTCTCCCGAGTGGAAAGGGGCCGTGGGGACTTTTGCCAAGAGCATTCCTGCTCATGTGGTTCACCTTTCCTGGGGGGCCACGGCCTTGATCTGCCAATGTGCCTATCCACACATTTCATCGTAGAATAAGCGTGTCCAAGCCCTCTTCCCGTGGTGATGTGCACAATCGCTGGGTAGGAATTATGTTCCTGCCTGTGTTTCAGGGGTTTTTGGTCTTTTTTAAGGGAACACATATCGTGATAACAAGAAATGTATAGCTACTTAAAAAGCAGATATCTTAGGGGCGCCTGGGTGGCTCAGTCGTTGAGCATCTGCCTTCGACTCAGGTCATGGTCCCAGGGTCCTGGGATGGAGCCCTGCATTGGGCTCCCTGCTCAGCGGGAAGCCTGCTTCTCCCTCTCCCGCTCCCCCTGCTTGTGTTCCCTCTCGCTGTGTCTCTCTCTGTCAAATAAATAAAAAAAATGTTAAAAAAAAAAAAAGCAGGTATCTTTGGATTCCCGCAATAATTTTTTATCAACACGAGTGGAAGACAAATGTATTAACTGTTGTGATCCTGGAGGCCACCAGTGCTTTCTCAGCATCTGCGTGAAGACATCCCTGTGAAGGAAGCAGACGTGGCCCTGACCCACTCCCCAGGCCACGTGCTGCTTCGGCCCCACAGACCGGTGGGATTATTTTAGTACAAAGTCAGATCTGCCATGCAAAATCTTCTTCCCTTTGTGACGAACTGCGGGGCAGAACAGGACCGTCCCACCCTTGCTTTACTGACCCCCCGCAGCTTCTTGTGGGCCCATCGTCCGCAGCGCCTGTGGGCTGTGTGGATGTTTGTGCGTCTCTTCTCGAAGGTGCGGTGAGCTTTGTGGGGCCCATTTGAACTCTGCAGAAATCTAAGAGTGGTTTTAGATCTAAATCATCATTGCAGGTGACATTTTCATGTGACTTGAAGGGAAAGCACCCATTTCAAACAAAGGAAAAAGCACCGGTTTTTCAGAGATGAGATGATTTTTTCCAGTAGGATTAGAAGACCCATCGGTATGAGTTTGAGTAAGGGAATAATCTCTCATGAAATCTACTTTCAGGAAGGTTCTGAAGGCAAGTTCCACCGCCTCCGGGAGGGTGTTCGGGGCGGGAGGCAGACCCGTAAGGATATTGCATTTTCCTTCTCATTCTTGGCAGCTTGCCCAGGCTCTTGCTAATTTAAATTCAGTACAGTTCAAAATAGGGCAATGGGTCCCAAAATATAGTTTGAAGTGTCCATAAAGCATGTTGTTATCTTGGCTCTTGCTGCCAGTGCGCGTGAAGGGGACGCGGGGGGCTTCAGGTGGAGGCTGCTGCCGCCGCTCATGGGCCTGGCCGCCCCGAGCCCAGGGCAGATCACTGAGCGGCTCGTTTACCAAGAAGATGAACGCAGACTTCGCACGAGCCTGTCCTGGCAGCCGCGGCATGTCTGGGAGCGCAAATGCAGGCTCCCCCTTGTGTGGCATGGAGGCGGCCGGGCTGGCATTCTTTGGAAATCTTCACCGGATGGACACGTTGAGTGCTCTGGCCACAGTAGATAAGAGATCCTCTCAGTACTCTGGGGGGAAAACAAGAAAGGGTGTTCCCCGTGTGCGATGTGGCAGAAATTCGGAGCTGCGAGGCTGGGCAGCCAGACTTAACCGTGGGCAGAACTGCAGCGGGGCGCCCGACGGCTTGAATTGTCAGTGGGCGTGGGCTCCGTTGGTGGCCGCGTAGTGGCCCGAAGTCCTTCTGCTTCCTACAGGACCGTGTGGCCTCCAGGGTTAAGTTTAGCTATTATGACATGGAGAGGAAGCTGGAGATTGGACACTTGCTGTGAACGAACCCACGATTTCAAAAGCAAGACTCCCACCCTTCCTATTTATGAACCACCAGCGGTTTCCAGGGGTGCATGGGGCTCCTGCCTGCGCGTTTTCTGCCGTGGCAGAGCTGGGGGAAAATAGGGCGTGCTCTTCTCGTGTGGCTTCTCGCCCCCTCTCGATAAAACGTCAGAAGGGAGGGGCTCCCAGTGTGGTGGGGGGGCAGGCACGCGGTTAAGGCACACCCAGAGGGCTTCCGGGCAGAGCCCTACAATCGCCCCGCGATGTGCAGGGTGGAGACGTGGCCCTCACCTGGCCCCCGCCGAGGCCCGCAGCACGGCCTCTGCGAGCAGTGGTCAGGAGCCTTGGCTGCGGGGGCCTCATGGCTGTAAAAACCGACAGGCAGGTGAGAGGTGGCCCGGTGCTTCGGCCCCCGGACCAGAGTCACAGCTCTGAGGCTCCTTAGAAAACTGGGGCCCGGCCAGATTGTGTCTCCTGTTGCACAGACCCGAATCCCCTCACCGGGCCTGAGCCCGTGGCTTCTGCCTCCCGTCCCCATGCCCACCCGTGGACTCGTTCGTAACAAGGCCCTGTGCAGATGTGTGGGGGCCGGGCGGCCCCCTCCCTGCCGGCTGAGCAGGAGGCGGCCGGCGCGGATTGGCTGCGCCTGCGTTGCCAGGACTCTGTTGCTAGGATCACGGCTCTCTGCAGCCCCTGCAGGAACACGTAATGAATTATGGATGGTTGATTTTCTCCGAGAGGCCTGATCTGTAATGCAGATGAGCTCCAAGTTCCCCCTTTTCTTCTGGCTTCTTAAGAAAAAAAAAAAAAATCAGAGTTTTACATCAGAAGCCGGCATTTAGGAGCCCGATTGCTGCTAGCAGGGCTGGGCCTGCTGATGTTAATTCTCATGCAAAGAAGGACCAGAGGTCAGTGTCTGTTATTTGTTCTGGAAAAGCTTGTAGGATTTTCATTGAACTCTGTGACCCTTTGGGGGCATTCTTGTTTGTGTGTGATCAGAGACAAAACGGGATAGAAACACTAGAAGTGGCATTTTCTGGATATTGGGCACTTTTCCTCTGGGCCTGTGGTGCCAGGGGCTGGGGGGCCCCCTGTAGGACCCTCTCTGCCTCCCTGGCCCCCTCTCCACCCCACCTGCACCCCCAGAGGCAAAGAACTGCTTGCCTGAACACCACCCGGGCCTCTGGTCTGCAGAATGCTCCCGGTGGTGCCCTCCAGGGACTCCAGCTGGAGAGGGGCTTCGTGTTCCTTGTCTTGGGGCCGCCCCGTTCCCAAGGGCCAGACGCATGGATGCCCCGCCACCCGGACCTCAGGGGCTGAGTCCCTGGCCTGCCCCGTCCCGCAGGTGGGGCCTTCCCTCCCCGGGGGGGGGGGAGCTGGGAGGGGGGCCGTGCTGCCTCCCCCCAGCACAGACGGCGGCGGATGCTCTCCCTCTCTGGCCCTCTGCAAGCGGGAGGACGCAGGCGCGTCAGAGGGGCCGACGACAGCCTCAAGGGAGGAACCCACCCGGGAAGCAGGAGGATGCCCCGCCCGGCTTTACAGATACCTGCCGACGTCCCACCGTCCCCGCTCCTGCTCAGAGCCAGAAGTGACAAGAACAGGGGCTCTGCCTTCGCGAAGGGACGAGGCAGAATGGGCCAGCTTTGGCACTTATGCCACGGAGAGCAGCGAGTCAGTTTTCTGGGGAAGCACCGAGCTGGGCATCAGCAGTGTGGTTGGAAATACCTGTTATTACCTGCCTCGGCCAGCAGGCAGCCCCGCACCCCGGGCAGAGGCCCGCAGTTATCAAAAGAAAGGAAGGGGAGAGAAAGAACTTTCTTTCAGAGAGGCAAGTGTTTATTCCAGAATGATGAAAAAGCAGTTTAGGTGAAAATTACATTTGTCGCCCCAATATTAGTGTTTATTGAGCAGTGGCTGGGTCAGCCCCAAGAACCTCAAAGACACAGAGAGAACGGATTAATGGAATAATCTACTCAAACTCCTTCCCGGCCTCCCTGTGTGTGTCTGACGCGCCGTCCGTCCCTTCTTTCTCTTGCGGGAACGTATGGATGTGGTGTTTCCAGAATCTCGGGCATTATTTTATTTTATTTATTTTAAAATGTCATTCATTCATTCGAGAGAGAGAGAGAGAGAGAGAGCTCGCACACAAGCAGGGGGAGGGGCAGAGGCGGAGGGAGAAGCCGGCTCCCCGCTGAGCAGGGAGCTCTATTTTAGTGAAAATAAAAGTGTCCACCTGTTGTGTTCAGCATCCTGCCCAGAGGCAATAATTGGTAACAGTGACTGTGTTGGAATTTAAAAGGCAGCAAGAGAGCAAAGCCCGGAGGACTCGGCCTCCCCGTGTCTGTCCTTTGACGGTGGCGTGAGATGCGGACAGTTCGCTGGGAAGCAGCAAACCCCAGGGAACCGAGGGGGCGGGGGCGGGGCGCCCGCGTCGGTCTGTCTGTCTGCCTCCCCTGCCCCGCAGACACATGCACGGTCGGCGCCACTCCGGGCAGGGGCAGGGCTGCGGGGGGCGGGGTGTGTGCAAGGTGCGGGTGGGGGGCGTGGGGGCAGTTCTGAGGTTCCCGGGCGCCATGTGTTAGGGGTGTGGTGGCGTGTGTGCGTTCAGAGCCTCTAAGACAGACATGGCCCGTGGGAAAATGATGTTTTAAGAAATAAGCTTTGAGCCCTGTAGTTTCCTTTTGTGAAAACAGTGACACAAACGAAAGTCAAGGACAGTTCACCCAGGCCTCTAGTCGATGGTTCCGCACCTCCAGAAGTGACCCTCCAGCCCAGCCGGGAACCCTGGGGCACGCGCCTGCACTCCCGTCCTTGCAAAACAAGCCGGCGGCGCTCCAAGGAGCCGTGATTCTGTTACTGAAACACAGCCTGTTGGTTTTCCAGGTCCTCGCGGTTATCAACGCGTTGTTAATTCTGCATAAGCTTCTGGCTTGTCAGACCCATTAGGCAGTGGAGTAATTGCTGGAAGGAAGAGGGCCAGAAAGTGCCGCCGAGACACACATGGCCGTCCGGGCGGAGGGGAGCGCGGAGGAAGCCGCGCGGGTCGCCTGGAGCCTATTTTTAGCAGAGCTGCGGAGGCCAAGACTGGACAAGGAGGGTTTCCGGCGGAGACTGCTAGGCGGGCTGTAGGGTGGCTACACTGGAGGCCATTTTTGGTTGAATTTATGAAACTAAACATCCAAACAAAGACAAATATTTTTCCAACTGTCCAGATGCTGTTGCCAGGGTGGTTTGAGCAGGTCTGGAGAGGGTCGCGGGGCTCCTTCAGGCTCCGCTGTGGTGCAGGGCTGCAGGGGGCTGGGTGGGAGCCAGAGCCCTGGCCCTGCCCCCGAGGCTCCGCCTGGCGGTCCCATCGCGAGAGTGTCCAGCATGCTTCCAGGAGGGACAGGACCATTTACTGGGTCTGATTTGCTAGAGCTGCTGGGGTTTCTCGCCGTCTTTGGTAGATTCCACTTGCTATGCTTTGACAAGGGAACCCGACCAGGGAGACCCAGCCCTGCTCTCACGCAGGCGGCCCGCAGAGGCGGCGCCGAGGGGACAAGCATGTCCAGCAACGTGACGGTGCGTCTTCGGCCTCGGCGCAGCGGTCCAGCGGTGGCCCCGTGAGCAGTGTCTGGCACCACTGCTGAGACGGGGCTGTGGGGTGGGGGCCGGAGCTGCTCTGGGTTTTCCATAACGGGACCCCATTTTCCAGCGGGCACAACGACGGGAAAGCCCGAGGACTGGCTGTCCTGGGGAAATGGACTGGAGGTCAGGCAGTGGGGAATTTTGCCCAGGAAGCGTCCTGCGGCTTCCTCCTGCAGAGTCTCCGGTGTGTTCCTGCTGCGGCAGCCGGCTTTGGACGCTCTCTTGCTCAGGCACAAACAAGCTCACGGTCTTCTGAGTTCACCCGAACCTCCAGGAACCACCTGCACTGAAGAATGGCGCCCCATGCCCCAGAGAGGCCGTCCGTGGCTGGGGTGCGGTGGGAGGAGGACACGCAGACCCACACCCCTGACACTTTCGACTTCTCCCCCTGAGTCAAACCGAATGTTAACTGAAATCAGATTAACATAATCTTGCACATGGAAACGATCACTAGATTTGCAAAAATTCACAAGACTCAAATCAAAGTCTCAATCAGAACCTAGTCAACTACGGAAACCTCATGTCCACGGACTGTATTAACGGGCCAGGGGCTGAAGGTCATCCAGAGATATGTGTGCCCCGTGCATCCCGACTGTCTGTACCCAGGACAGGACGGAGACCACGTGGGCGCTTGGAAGCTGCTCTGCGGTCTGGCACAGCTGGGACGGTGAAGTGCACCATCATTCAGAAATAATTCCCTCTTACTGTATTTTGCAGAAGAATTGGTCCGTGACTGGCAACACAATAATGAAAAGTTAGAGATGCTTGAGTCTGACCTGCTCTTCTGTTTCAGAGGGACTGTGTCGGGCAGGGGAGGACGACACGGTTTCACCTCCGGGAGTCCGTTTGCATCGCCAATCGCAGCGGTTTCTGCGGGGTCTTGAACAGACGACCAGACCACCTCGTACCTGTCTTCTGCTAGGCGGCTTCCTTACGTCGGAAGCCAGCGCCCTCGCTCCCCTGAGCTTGTTCCGTGTGGGGGCAGAATTCCACTTGGGAACCGGGCCAGGGATGCGATGGGCGAGGGTGAATTGTCGGGAGGGCCCAGCTCCCATGGGGTGGTCTGTGAGCAGGACAGCTTTCTCCTCAATCATCGTCCAGGGCCGACCCAACCCGGCAGTCCTGTCAGCATTTCCTAAGGAGGAGGCAGGTGTCACCTGAAACTAATGTGACACTGTCTGTTAACTAAACTGGAACTAAAATAAACAGCTTTGGAAGACAAGAAGGCATGTGCGTGCACAGAGATTCATGGGCCTCCTGCAGGAGACCCGGCCAGGGTGGGAGTCAGGACCCAAGACCCTGTGCGCACTGGCCCTCTGCCGCCCTGGCCAAGCTCCGGGGAGGCCTGCAGGGTTCAGGGGCCCGAAGAAAAGGGCGCTTTTTGCACTTCTCAGAAAGGAGCCGTCTGGACTGGCCAGTCTATGTGGTGCTTGTCAGCAGGCGGGGGGCCTCCTTCGGGGTCGTGGTCAGCGGGTGGGGCGGCCTCCCTCGGGGTTGTGGTCAGCAGGCTGGCTGGGGGCCTCCCTCGGGGTTGTGGTCAGCGGGCGGGGTGGCTTCCCTCGGGGTCATGGTCAGCGGGCTGGCAGGGGGCCTCCCTCGGGGTCGTGGTCAGCGGGCTGGCAGGGGGCCACCCTCGGGGTTGTGGTCAGTGGGCGGGCTGGCCTCCCTCGGGGTCGTGGTCAGCGGGCGGGGTGGCCTCCCTCGGGGG
>NC_138380.1:1168388-1185284 GCF_054177405.1 Leptonychotes weddellii | reverse complement strand
CCGGGGGGCAGCGGGGCCGGGGGGCTGGGGGCTGTGGGGCCGGGGGCAGCGGGACCGGGGGGCCGGGGGGCTGGGGGCAGTGGGGCCGCGGGGCTGGGGTACTGCAGGGCCGGGGGCCTGGGGGGCTGGGGGCTGCGGGGCCGGGGGGCCGGGGGGCAGCGGGGCCGGGGGGCCGGGGGGCCGGGGGGCTCCAGGGCTGCAGGGCTGCGGTCACCCTCAGAGCCGCTGGTGGCTGCTGCCACTGACCCTCGTGTGTGTGTGCGTGTTGCCACGATGTCGGGGAGGAGGTGCACGGCTGCATGGGGACAGTGTGATTTTCGTGGTCCTCCCTCGGATGCAGTATCTAGGTTAGAACAGGAGGGTTGCATCTCATTAATGAGCCAAATTACAGTGCTGTCCTAAACTGTTGTAATCAGACATAAAGTCACATTTCCGTCTGAAGCGTTTTCGTGTGTTGTGGAGACTGGCTGTCCTTGGAAAAGCCCGGAACACACTCTGCTCTCATTTCTTCTTTGATGTGATGAGTCCACACCCTGAGTCCCCCCGAGCGTCCTGGGGCGGTCTTCCTTGCAGGGCAAGGCTTGGTCATGACATTTGTTTGTGGGGGGTGGGTCCCTGTAAGACTTTTTCGAGACAAGCCGCTCTTCTTCTGCAATGATAGCCTAATTAATTTTCATATCCGCCTGACCGTGCATCTAAGCCAGGCGGAAGACGTGTCACGGGGGAGGCGCACACGGGAGATGTGCAGTTTGCAACGTGAGGGAGGCAGCCTCCGGGGGGGCTGGGAGCCCTGCGGTAACCCCCAGCGCCAGGGGAGCAGACTCGCGGCTGATCGCTTCAGCAACCTCCAGATACACTCCCAGCCCATTGAAATTCCAGGCATCTCCTCACACAATTCCCACCTATGTAATTGTCAACTGGACCTTATCATCATTTATTATGCAAAATTGAATTTTTTTGAAGCGTGAAGAATGAAGTAATTTCGTATGCAAACAGTTAAAACCCTCATGTGTATTCTGATTACGTACATGTTGATAAATTCACTTATGATGAGTGACAGTGTGAGATTTTGGGGTCGGGCGGTCAATCCATGGAAGACACTGATGAAAATGATAAACCGAATGCCAGAAGTGTCCCCGGCGCATCGTGGAGAAAACCTGCAAAATGTCAGTGTCTAGTGGGTGTCTGTTAATAACTAAAAATGATTGTGCGTAATGAGCAGAGGTTTTCCCGGTGATTGAAGTGTGATCTCTTTTGCTCTTCCAGATGCCGCCGCTTAGAAATTCCTATTGCTTTTTACTGACAAATGCTAATGACCTCTCAACCTTCTAGCTGGTATTCCTTCGCCCGAGGCGAGTGGGGGCTGACGCTGGAACCCAGAAGTCCCCTTTCCCTCCTGCCCACCGCGTCCCTGCATGAGAGGGGAGACACAGGCTCAGGGGGCGAGGTTTGGGTTTGGCCTTTTGGGAGCACATGGTTCCAGGTGGCTCGCAGGCCCTGACCCAGTGGCCAGGTCGCAGTGTCCCGTGACACAGTGTGTGTGGGTGAGCATTCTGGATCCCCTCAGGGAGCCCTTGGGCCCAAGAGCAAGCGTGGAGTTCACCGGGTCCAGCATGGCTTGTTTTGAATCTGAGGGCAGCCCAAGGCCCTGAATGGGCCACACGGACACAGGGAGGGATGGGGGCTGAACCCGGGTTCTGGACGAGCGCGGGATGGGGGGGTCTGCATGTCTGCGGTGGAGGAGAGCCCCTTGTGAGCTGTTCGTCAGGGTGTCTAGGCGGTTATTCTGGGCAGTAAATGTGAGAATGAATCAGGCAGCATCCCATCCTCAAGGGGAGCAGATGTGCAAGCGAATAAAGGCAACGAAACGGGGGGGCCCGAGGTGGGGAGGGGCCCGCTCTGCACGAAGACCCTCCTAGAGTGGAGGAGCTCAGAGGCTGTGCAGCGTTTGGGGTTGGTTGGCCTCGGGGGGGTGCCCCTGTTCATGCTGATCGTGCAAGGGCAGGGTGGGCCTGGGAGGCGATGTCCACGCTCTGGCCACGGGCCTGGGGACCACAGTCTTCCCTCCACGTTGGGGTAGTACTTACCGCTTCAACCATCTGGCCTAGGGCAAATTCCTAGGTTGAAGCCATGAGGACAAAGGAAGAAAATGTCCCTTTTAGTAGTTCATAAACACAGTGCTTGTCTAATGCTCCATGTTTATAGAATAAAAACCTAAAGCAAAAAACCCCCAAACCCTGAAAAATTAAACACAAAGTAAATCAATGCAAACAAAGCCAGTAATACCGGAAAGACTCAGGAACATAAGCCAGTAGGTCAGCAGGACCCTTCGAGGTGACACAAGCCGCCAGTTCCCACCCCTGCTTCCCCAGCCAAAGAAGGTGAATTCAGTGAAATGCGTTGTAGGGGCAAATTCTTGCAGCTTGCCGGGGGTTGAATTTAACCCCCATGCCTGTGTATTGACCTTACTTGGAAACAGGACACTTGCAGGTGTCATCAGGCTCCTACTAGACGAGGTCCTATGTCCAGTGACTGACATCCGTGGAAGAGGAGGGACGTGGGCACGCAGGTGACACCAGGTCACAATGGAGGCAGAGGTTGGGGTGACATGTTTACGAGTCGAGGGACACCAAAGTTGGAAGCAACCACCAGAGGCTGGGGGGGCAAGGGAGGACCTCTGCAGAGCCTCGAGGGGCCCAGCCCTGCTGACGCCCGATCTCAGACTCTCGGCTCTGGACTGGGGTGGAGTTTCGGGCCCCCCGCTGTTGTACCTGTCACGGCAGCCCTGGGAAACGGGTGCGTCACCCCGGGGGCTGGTTTGGGTGCATTCTAACATGTGAAAATTTGCGTCTCACATTAAGAAATAGCTCTATTGGGATCTAACTCACATCCACACGGCTCACCCGCTTGACTGACATGCACAGCTCCATGGTTGTTGGTGTGTTTGCAGATCTGTGTGGCTGCCGCGAGCTCGGAGCGTCTTCGTCTCCTCAACGAGAAACCGAATCCTGCAGCCGTCACCCCCTCACCTGTGCCCCCTCTGCCCCAGGCAACCTGCCACGTTCTTCCAGTGTCTGTAGTGTTCCCCTGCTGAGCGTCCGCGTGCATGGAGTCAGCGCGTGGCCTTGGTGGCCTTGGTGTCTGGCTCCTTTCATTCAGGGTAATGTTCTCGCAGGCATGGGGCAGCAGGGCTCAGGATTCCTCCTTTTCTACGGCTGCATACTATTCCGTTCCATCTTATCCGTTTGTCTGTCAGTGGGCTTTAGGGCTGTTTGCACCTTGGGCTGTTACAGGCTATAAAGCTCTGGGTACCAGGCTCGGTAGGAGCATGTTTCCATTCCTCCTGGTGTGTGTACGCCTCTGAGTGCGATGGGGTGGGGCGGGGCGGGTCATACGATCAGTCATCGGGGAGCGGCTGACGGTCATCCGTCGTGTGCCCCCGGCCACACATGCACCCCTCCCGTCGAGCATGACGGCTCTGGGTTTTCCTCAGAGGCCCATAGCGCGGGTTGAGGTGCCTCCGGTTCCGCGTTCGTTATGGTTTCTATCAGAAGATTTGGGACTTTCTCAGATGCTTTTTCTGTATGTATTGAGATGATCGTGTGATATTTGTCTTTATTCTATTGATATGAAATATTACTTTATTTGATTTTTGGATGTTAAACCCGTGTTGCCCCCTTGGGATAAATCCGGCTTGGCTGTGGTGTAGGATTCTTGGGGTACGCTGCCGGAGTCAGGTGGGGGCGTTTGCTGAGACCTGCTGCCTCCATATTCCCGAGAGACGTTGCTCTGTCGTCTTTTGTTGTGATGTCTCTACCCAGTGCTGCTACCCGGCAACACCGGCCTCATAAAAGCTGCATGTTCTTTAAGAAAAAACTCCCGATTCCTTGTTTAATGAAGCGCTCTAACATCCTGCTGAGGATCACCATGCAGATGCTGAATCCCCGGTCCAGGGGACCAGGGGCAGCAGGTAAGCCGGGAGCCGCCCTTGAAGTGTGTCGAGGCCACGGTCAGCCACGCTCAGCAGGGGTGTCAGCCATCAGGGATGGCTCGTGGGCAGACGGTGGCCTCCGCCGGAGCGTGGGCTGTTCTGGAGCTGCGGCCATGCTTGTCCGTGCTCTCAGGGCGCCTCACCTCTCCTGTTTCCGTCTACCAGGGCCGGTCCACGTGCACACTTCCAGACACTGCCACACTGCTTCTAGGTAAATGCCGAACAGCCCAAGACGGGCTGGAAGTGGAGGCCTCAGTCACTAAGACGGGGAGAGAGGTGGGTTCAGGAGGCAGGACAAGCAGAGCTGAGCAGGATCAGCAGGCCGATCCAAGCTGTCCTTGGCTTCGTGCCCCTCATTCCCTGTGCCGCCAGAACCCCGGGAAGAAAAGTAGCCGATTATAGGGGGGGTAGGCACCAAAGACCAACTTTGCCTAATTTTCTTCTCAAAGGTGGATCCTGCAGAAAGCAGGAAAAACTGGGAGGAGGGCTGCTAAGCATGGACAGAGCGAAAGGCAGCCTTTTTAATGGGAAAAGGAGCTGGACACATGGAGTCTTAGACTGTTCTAGAACAGGGCATCTAGCCCAGCATTCCATCCGGACCCCATTCCCTGAGCTGCTCAAGACAAAGTACTGGGAACCCGCCCCCTTCCTCCCTCTCCCACGTGCAGGCCTGCGCCGGCTGTCCGGGCTGCTGCTCCAGCCTCCTTACCACCCCCCGGGGACCTCCCCCTTCTGCATTCCTGCCCCCAGCTGTGAAGCTCTCCCCATTCTCCACTCACTTCTGCCTGGACCCTTTCCCAGGGAGGTGGTCTTGTCCCCCACAGCCCCCAGCCTCCTCACCCTGCTTCGTTTCTCCCTACAGCCCCGTCACAGCCTGGCCTTGTGAGGGACTGGGGTCTCCTGGGGCTCGAATGGGATATGGCAGGCATTTTCTCCCTGTTCGTGGCTGCTGGCCCCTCTGTCCGGACCCCGTCTCGCATGTAAGCGTCCAGGACATGTTTGCCAGCAACGCGAGAGCAAAGCCGCTAATGAGCTTCCAGGGGCCTTTCTGTGCTCGGCCTCCAGCAGAGGTCTCGTGTGCTCTGGTGGGGGACTCACTGAGCTGGCTCCCATCGCCTTTGGCAGTTTTCTTTAAGATGAGAAGCTCGGAAATGTCCTTGCTTTCCCCAAATGGTTTTCCTCCGTCCTCTTGTGCGAACCAGAGCACCAGGATTCTAGAATTCCAGAATTCCAGAGCTGGGAAGCTCTTTGGGGGCTTCTTTACGGTGACAGGTGTGAGTCCTGGAGAAGCAGATTGCCCTTTCCGGGGTCCCAGGACGGGGTGGTGGTCAGGGCCTCTGCATCGCTCCTGTGTACCCCAGCTCCTATGGTCCAAGCACAAGTTTGCGACCCCCACAGAACGGCTCCTTTGAACAGAGCCCTTAGGGTTAGCACCGGGGAGGAACATGCATTCTCAGGGGAGGATAGTGGCCACCCCCGCCTTCCCCCTGGGACCACGTGCAAGCGCTTTAGCTCACACCCCAGCCCTAGGGTGGCGGGCAGAGCCGGGGCCCTGAGGAGTCTTGGGTGAAGCTGGACATGGAAACTTGTGGCCCGCGTGGACTGAACCTGTTCCCAGAACTCAGAGCTGAATAAATATTTGCTGATTGATTGAACGAGTGAATGTATAATTTTAAGCCTCTGGCTCTCAGCTAATCCAGGACTCCCGGGAAATCAGTCTTTGTGAAGTTTCGATCGAAGTTGCCTCAGATCCTTCTGGAACAGGCAGGATAGAAATATCAGTTTTAAAGACGGTGGATGCCGGTGTCGGGGAAGGGCAGGAGGGCCGCGGCTCCCCACCCTCAGACATTCGCTGGCCGCCTACTACGTGCAAAGCTGAGGCACGGCCCCCAAGAATGTAGCCCCACCACAGACAGTCACAGTCCAGTGGGGGTGGGGGGGATGCGGCTCTGGGCTGGGGCGTTTGGGGGTGATGGTGCCCTGGGCCGTGCTGGCTGGGGTCTTGAAGGATTAGCGCGGGGTTTCCGCGGGGTGCAGGGAGGATGCTGCTGTGTGGGCAGGACCACAGAGAATGCGGGATCTGCGGGCTGCAGCCCAGCCTGGCTGGAGCCCGTTGAGTGTGGGGAGGGCTCCTCCATGCTGTACAGGCCTTGACTGCATTTTATCAGACAAGCGGGAGCTGCTCAGGTTGCCTTTGGGGCAACGGAGCTATGGGTGGTACAAGGGTTGTGAATTAGGGGCAAGGGTACAGTGGGGCCAAGAGGGGCTCCTGTAAAGGTGGGAAGAGCCACGGGAGCTGCCCTGGGGTTTTGGTGGTACAGAGGCGGGAGGGGAGGTCCGGAAGAGTTCAGAGGAGAGGCCACGAGGTGTGGGGATGGGTGGAGGGGCAGATGGGGAGCCGTCCTGTGGGCTCAGGATGTCCTTTATTCCAAGCACAGGGCTTTGGGAGGAGGAGCTCATTTTGCCACAGTGAGCCGGCGGCGCAGTGGATTTTGGGTGGGGACACTGTGTAGCTTAAGTCTGAGGCACATTTGGGGGAAGGACGGCGTGAGGCATCCGAAGGATCTGCAGATGTAGGTAACACCTCTCCATTTGCACAGGGTTGCCCGTTATTTTCTTCCTGGTCGTGGCTGCGCTGCTGTGCAGATTTGTTTACCTCGTTCCCACGAGCTGTTGGTTCACCTGTCAGCCCCTCCCTATTCCGGGCCACATGGGAGCTCCACAGGCTTGGGGCCCAGCGGGGAAGAGGAGTCCCACCCAGAGCCTGGGGTCTTCCCATACCCACCGCTGTTGCAGGCTTTCTGTCTCGCCCTCCAAAGACTAAGCTTCTGTGGGTGCAGGGAGGACGCTGCTGTGGGGGCACGGCCACCGAGAATGAGGGATCTGCCGGCTGCCGTCCAGCCTGGCTGGGGCTGGCTGAGCGTGGGGAGGGCTCCTCTACCAAAAGACCATGATTACCCAGAATTTTAACTTCCGGGGCAACAGAAGGCTAACCTTCCCCACAGCCCTAGCGTCCGAAACAGGGGTCGACTCCCAGCTTCCCATTTGGAGGCCGTGCTTGTCAGGAAAGTTAAGTCACTCAATCCCCGCGGTGTGTAACCACGTTAAAGCCTAGGAAGATAGGATCTGTGCCGTCATAGGGTCAGGGCAGGTGTAGGGCCCGGGGGGCACAGAGGCCTGTAAGCACGGCCCCACGAGGGCTCCCAGGAGGAACGCACCAGCACCCCTTGCCCCCCCAGTCAAGACCGCTTTATTGTGGCGGTGGTCTCTGGGTGACCCCTTCAAGGACCCCCAGCGGCCCCCAGGAAAAATCCCCAAGGCTCTGGCCTGACTCCAAAGCCTTCTTTCCAAGTGCAAGGTTCAAGCCGCCTTCTCCCCGCCTGCACTGTTGGAGCTGGCGGGGCCCCCACGGCGGGATGGCTTTCCAGGCGGGAGCGCACGGGAGGGCGCACCACGGGAAGGAGCAGGGACCCGGCCACGGCCGCCACGTCCACGCTGCCCTCATGGACACGTGCTTTCTGCAGCTTCGGGGTTGGTCGGAGAAGAAATGGAAAGAACCCAACAGACAGAGGTCGGGCTCGCTTGTGCTGGACAGCTCAGCCTTGCTTAGGAACGGGGCGCCGTCGACACCCTTCCTTCTTCCACGCGGGGTGTGTGTGAGAACTTGGGGGCCCGTGGTGGGCGGGAAAGGGGAAGCCCCACCCTCGGCCGCGCGCGCTCTTTCCCGCCGGGACACAGTGGGGCCACCAACGCGCAGGCGCAGGGCGGGCCCGGGGGCGCGGTGTACCCCGCGAGCGCTGCTCCGTGAATGGGGGCGGCTGGTTGCGCGCCCCGGGGCTGGGGGTGGGGGCTGGCCGCTCTGCTGGCTCCGCGAGTGCCCGCGGCACCTGCGCCCCGCGTTCACCCGCCCGCCACACCGTGGGGAGCCAGCAGGCGACCCCTCCCACCCAGCGGCCACCTCTGCACGCGTCCGCGGGGCCACGTGCCGCTCCTGCGCCCTTCCTGCGGCCCCGCCACCCCGGGTAGGCACAGGGACGCCCCCCACCCCCGCGCAGACCCCGCGCACCCCTCCCTGCGCCCCGCGCCTGCTGCCCCTCCCCCCTCCCTGCAGCCCCCGGCGGCGGGGCGGGGGCGGATTCCTGGTCGGCGACTTTTGCGGTGTGGGCTCACATCCCTGACCGTGTGCATCTGAAGCAACGTATGGAATTAGGTAAGGTAGGCGGCCACTGCGAGGCCACTGGCCCTGATGCCGCTCCCCGCGCCGCCCCCGCCCCGGCAATCCTGGCCCGCCTTCCGCAGTAGCAGGACAAACAGTGAGTTGGTAATGGCTCAGCTCGGGGCCTCCGATGGAGATGACCCTCAGAAGCCAGTGGTGGCGGAGACACGGCGGGATGCATCCCCTGCGGGCGTCTGACCCGGGCGCCCAGAGACTCAGCGGTCTGCACGGACCTTATCCCGGCGGATGGGCGCCGGGGGTCCTCCAAGCAGTGCGCAGGTGCCTGTGGTCTGCGGTCCCTCTGGGCCAGTGTGCTTTTCGTAGAAGAGAAGGGTTCAACCACGCGTTAGAATTCCATTTCCTGGGACAGCAGAAGCATTAGGCCCTCTAAATATTGGAGTTTCGATCATGCACAAGAATAAGATCGCGCTCCATGAGGATGTGAGCGAGTGAAGCACATTCCTGCTTCCTTCCAAAAGAAAACACCACGGACCTGGATAAAAATGCTTCCGCCAGGCAGAGCGCACAGTGGGGACCGGTTCTGAAGGGCAGGACGTGCCCCAATTGCGCGGCGGGAAGGAGTGCAGTGAGCCATCCCATTTCTGCTTCTGTCGGGTAAGAGACACGCCTGGGGAACCACTCGGCAGCCACCGGCCGTGGCCGGGCCAGGCTTCGTCAGGACGCAGCGGAGTCCAGTGGTGGCGCAGTGCATTACTGCCCATGTGACCGGGGCAGAGCTTCAGTGTTTTCATCTGTGAAGTGGGAACGGACTGGAAATGCCACCAGATGCTGACCACGCCATCCGGGATGGACCTCCTTGTGTGTTTGGTGGATGGCATGGTGCCCTCTGAGCCCAGGGGCTGTCTCTGGGGCCGCGAGCCAGGCGGGCTGGTATGGGGAGCAAGTGGCAGTTCGGAAGGGCAGCTTGCATGGGCTGATTGATGCGGTCAGTTTGCCTCGGAGATGTGGGGCTGAGCTCCCTTCTGTAGGAGCACGTCCTTGGCTGAGCAGCTCTCTCCCCTGTGAGCTGCTGTTTCGGAAATGGGGTCCCAGGCCAAGCGACAAGCCATTACACAATCCATACAGCGTGTACGTAGCTCGGGTACACGGGATTCTAGTGATTTCTAGGTGAGATTTTCTCCCCCTTCCCAGATACCACTAAGGGAGTCATGTAGCCCCTCTGGGCCCTGACGTTGCCATCCGTGCCCGTGTGTGTGTGTACTACGTGCATATATGTGTACAGTCATGTGTATGTGTGCACACATATGGTGCCAGAGGGCGAGGTGGGCATAGATCGCCTCGGAAAGATCTCCCAGACCTAAAATTCTCTGATTTTTTAAAAAGATTTTATTTATTTATTTGATAGAGAGAGACACAGCGAGAGAGGGAACACAAGCAGGGGGAGTGGGAGAGGGAGAAGCAGGCCTCCCGCAGAGCAGGGAGCCCGATGTGGGACTCAATCCCAGGACCCCGGGATCATGACCTGAGCCGAAGGCAGACGCTTAACCGACTGAGCCACCCAGGCGCCCCTAGAATTCTCTGATTTCATTAGTCTTTCAAGCATCAAATACTGATGCCTGCCTCTTCTGTACCAGACAATGTTCTAAGAGGGTCTCTACCCTTTGAGCTCTGCTCTGCCCACCCCAGACTTCTGCCTTATCTCACTTCCATTTGCTGCCTTCCCTCCCACTGGCCCACCCCCGTTTCCTCCCCCTCCCTGCCTCACTTCTGCACGGGCGCCCTACCCTCCGTGCCTCCATCCAGTGCTCTGCCACGGCTGCCCCAGGTGTGTCCCTCCAGCAGACTGTCACGTGATGGTGACGAGAAGCCAACTGCGACAGAGCCCACCCCCAGCTCCAGCGCATTCGCTCCGCACACTGAGCTGCAGGGTCTGGGAAACAGGTGTAGATAGTGATGGACAAACGTTCCCACTCAGGGAAGCTACCAATTCTGCAGTGGGAAGGAGTGGGGTGAGCCATTTCTACTCTTGGATTCTCTCTTCCACACTGAAATGTTTAAAGATCCGTCTTTTGTGAACCAAGTGGAAACTAACTGTCAGAATAAAGGCAGCCACATTTGCTGAGGTGGTTGGAGGACACCCGGCGATCCTACACCTCGTGCTTTATGTCAGGAAGCTGCCACAGCCTTCGTCCAGCTCTGGAGAATTACCATGTGGATTGCTATTCATCGAGGGCCAACCTACAGTAATAATGGCACATTTGTTTTTATTATGAATAGCCCTTACATTGGTACAGTGCTTTACAGTTTATCCCAGACTCCATGGGTTTCAGTCTTTTGTTAATTGGTGTGCTTCGAACCCTCAGCCATGACTTGAGAAGGTGCTGACCCTCTTAGGATTGTTCTATTCTCCCTGGAGCAATTAGGCAAGAAAAAGAAGGCATCCAAATAGGAAAGGCAGAGGTAAAGCTGTTACTATCTGCAGATGGCATGATATTATATAGAGAGAACTCTAAAGACCCTACCAAAAAACTGTGGGAACTGATAAATGAATTCAGCAAAGCTGCAGCATACAAAATCAATACAGAATGATCTCTTGCATTTCTTTTTTTTTTTTTAAATATTTATTTATTTACTTTAGAGAGAAGAAAGAGAGAGTGGGGAGATGGGCGGAGGGAGAGGGAGATGGGGGAGGGAAGCAGACTCCCCACTGAGCGTGGAGCCCGATGTGGGGCTTGATCTCATGACCCTGAGATCATGACCCCTAGATCACAACTTGAGCCAAAACCAAGAGTTGGACCTTTAACCAACTGTGCCACCCAGGTGCCCCTTGATGATTTTTTTTGACTCTGACACTAAAAGCAAGAGTAGCAAAAGCAAAAATAAACTATTGGGATGACATCAAAGTAAAAAGCTTCTGCACAGTAAAGGGTCCCATTAACAGAATGAAAAGGCAGCCTACTGACTGACAGAAAGTATTTGCAAATCATATATCTGACAAGGGGTTAGTATCCAAAATACACAAAGAACTCATACAACTCAATAGCAAACAAAACAAAACAAAACAATTTGATTAAAAATGGGCAGAAGACATGAACAGACATTTCTGTAAAAAAGACATCTAGACGGCCAACAGACACATGGAAAGGTGCTCAACATCACTCATCATCAGTGAAATGCAAATCAAAACCATGGTGAGATACCACCTCACACCAGTCAGAATGGCTAAAATCAACAACACAGGAAACGAGATGTTGGTGAGGATGCGGAGAAAGGGGAACCCTCCTACACTGTTGGTGGGAATGCAAGCTGGTGCAGCCACTCTGGAAAATAGGATGGAGGTTGCTCAGAAAGTTAAAAATAGAGCTACGCTATGACTCGGCAGTTGCACTACTGAGTATTTAGCTGAAGGAAATGAAAACCCTATCTAGAAAATAAATCTGCACCCCATGTTCACGGCAGCATTACTCACAATAGCCAAGACATGGAAACGACCTCAGTGCCCGTCAATGGATGAAGATGTATATAAGATGGAATATTACTGAGCCATATAAAGAAGGAAATCTTGCCATTTTCAACAACATGGATGGACCTTGAGGGCATTATGTTCAGTGAAATAAATCAGAGAAAGACAAATACTGTGTGATCTCTCTTGTATGTGGAATCCAAAACCTCCCACAAAAACTGAGCTCATGGATATGGAGAACAGACTGGTGTTCGCAAAAGGCAGGGGGTGGAGGGTTGGAGAAATGGATGAACTGTGTGTTTTGTGGTTTTGTTTTCATTTAAATAATTTGAATTTGAATTTATTTCATTTAAATACATTTGAATAACATTTTAAAAAATGCAGACGGTGCCTTGTTTCCAAGTAGGAAGTAGTACTGTTTGACATTTAGAGCGTATTTTCCACAGAGACGATGTCGTGGATGGTGTCGAGGTTCCCACCGGCTTGCAGAGAGCTCCAGAGGTAGCAAGTGATGCTGAACTATCAGTGACTACACACAGCAGAATGCAGTGGCGTAGAATAAGATTGTTGGAGTGATTTTGAGTCCCACTGGTCAGAACGAAGGATGCGCCACAGCAGGGTTTGCGGGGCAGGGGGGGGGAAGGTTGGGGTGGTTCTGAAGGGAAGTCTGAACCCTCCAGGCGCTCCCGAGGTCAAAGGCGCTGATTCATTAACATGTCGGTTGCACTTTCAGATACTCATTTTGTTTTGTATAAATGTATCATTAACTTTATTTGTAGGCTTCTCAGCAACAATTCAAGTTTTTATTTTTTTATTTTTTTTTATTTTATTTTATTTTATTTTTTTTATTTATTTATTTGAGAGAGAGGATGAGAGGAGAGAGAGAGCACATGAGAGGGGGGAGGGTCAGAGGGAGAAGCAGACTCCCTGCCGAGCGGGGAGCCCGATGCGGGACTCGATCCCGGGACTCCAGGATCATGACCTGAGCCGAAGGCAGCCGCCCAACCGACTGAGCCACCCAGGCGCCCCAATTCAAGTTTTTAATTTTCAAAGAGGGAAAGAAGAAGTGACTGGGAGGAAACAGTGTTTAGATGGGGATTTCCTGAAGTGCCAGGGTCAGATCAGAAGAGGCCGGGAGAAAGGAGGCACCTTGCCTCAGCGGAGCTCACCACCAGGACGAGCACACCCTCCTGCCTCCCCTGGGGTTTGGCGGGACCCAGAATGGCCTCTGGCTTCTAGAAAGGGACAGGGCCCTGTAAGCTGTTCCAGGCCTGGCCCTGTCAGAGTCCCGCTGAGCTCCCCAGCTCTCGCCACCCCGTGGCAGCGTCGGACGTGGCTGCGCTGGGGTGCTTGCGTTCCTGTATAAAATGGGTCATTTTCACTAGATGTGGTCAAGATTTTCTGGCATTTTGACTGGAATACGCCTGGGCATGTTTTCCCTTGTATTTTTCCTGCTGGGGGTGTGTTGAGTTTCTTCAAGCTATAAAATTCTGTCTTTCACTAAATGTGGGATTTTTGGATTATTACACCTTCAAATAATTTTTCCTTGTTCCCTCTCTCCTCTTTTTTCTGGGACTCCAGGCCCATGAAGATTTGTGCTGTGGTCCTGCAGGGTCCTGAGGTTCTCTGTTAGTTTTCTATTGCCACAGAATGAATCACCCGGATGTGCCAGATTAAAACAGTAGTAACGCTAATACCATCTCTGCAGGGGGTGTGTGGGTGGGCAGTTTGCCCAGGGTGCCGGGGAGGGGGCGAGGAGAGAGCTTGTGCCTGTCCATGACGTCCGGGCTTCAGCTGGAAGACTGGAGGCCGGGGTCAGGGTCCTCTGGAGGGGCCTGCTGGTTGGGGATGGCATGGGCCCCCACGCACGCACGCAGCGGCTGGGTTTGCAGGGCGAGCGCGGGAGGGAGAGGGGCAGGCAGAGGTCGCCTGCCCAGATGACTCCTCTCAGGGTGACCCTCCAGGGTCATCTGCTGTTTTCTGTTGGTTGAGATGGTTACGAGTCTGGACTCGGCTGTCGTCCTGTGTGTTTTAGCAGGCAGTGACCGGGGTGGCCTCACACGGAGCGGCAAATGGAGTCTTGGCTCTGGATTTCGGATTCTGTCCTGAGTGGGGCTGCTTGGCATCGAAATTTCCCTTGCTCACGCTTGTCAGGGGTTGGCAGGGATTCGTGCCGAGTTTGTGGGTCCTGTCTGTCTTTGGGGCCCCTCCCTCACTTTTCAGAGGCTTGGGTAGCCCTGAACGCTGGGCGCAGGTGCCCGGGAATGAACTCCAGGAGGGGAGGGCTCACCCTGCGCTCCCGGTGTGGACGCCCGGCCAGCTCTGCCTGTGGCCCCTCACCGTCCCGTCTTCAGGGAGGCCTCAGTTCATCCCCAGAGTTTACAGTTACCGTCTGCAGAGCGGTCGAGGGAGGAGCTGGGCCACATGGCCCGGACAGTACTGACCCCACGCACCCCTCCCTGGACTGGAGGCAGGGCGCACATCCACGCGGCAGGTGCGTGTTCAGGGCTGGCCGTGAATGGGAGGCACTTTCCCAGGGCCCAGGGCAGGGGGCTGAAGTAGACCCCAGACCCCTCGCTGTCTGCTCCCTGCAGGTGCCTCCCCCAGCTACCGGCTCCTGCTGGGCTCTGAGGGCGGAGGCGGGTCCTCGCGTCCACCCGCCTGCCCCCGGCTGGCCCCATGCCCCAGGGCCTTGGCGCTGTGTCCACACACAGGCCGTGCTTGTCGCCTCCCCCAGGAGAGCCAACGACACACCGCAGGAAGTCTAATTTAATCCACGCACAAATACGACGAGGATTTTATTTTATTTTTTGCTAATAAAACAGATGACTGATATATCATATGGCATGAGTTGAAAATTACTCAGTCTAAAAATGTCTGGTGAACAAAGGCTTAATTTTAGCAAACAATTCTAAATCAAGTGCTTATGAAAGGCCACTTTTGTTCCCAAACCAAAAGGACACCCTCCCTCCTTTGGATAAAAAGAGAACTTGCTTCGGGAGTGATGATGCCGAGTGTCACCGCTCCTCCCGGCCTCTCCTTGTCCCAGCCAGCCCCTCGGCAGAGGCCAGGGCAGCCCGCACGCCTGGGCTATAAGGTCTGAGGACAAAACTAGGGATGTGTGTGTGTGAGGGAGACAGGCAGGGAGACAGAGAGGGGCAAGCATCCAGTGCTGCACACAGAGGGCCGGCCAGGACAGGGCTGCTGGTCTGGGCATGTGAGCTTTGCCACGGCCCCGGGAGCCCCGTGCTGTGTCCCTGGATCCCTCCTGGTGTCAGGGGTGCGCCTGAGTGGTTGTTCCAGCAGCAGTTCTGAGGAGATCACCACGTTCCAGGGTCCAGGTCCCGGGACTCCCAACAGACCCAATGAACGGAGGCGGCCATGCCTCTAATCCCAGCAGGCGGGCTGGGAGCAGCCTAGGGCAGCCCCCGCGGCAGGGCCAGGGGACAAAGGCACCCCAGCCCGGGGAGTCAAGTGTGGGCAAAGCTGCACGCAGATGCGGGCTGGGCTGGGTGTCACTGAGACAAGGCCTCCCGGGGGGACTTGGGGTTGGGGCTGGAGCAGGCTTGAGGCTGAGTGGGGATATCGGGGAGGAGGGGTGGGCACCAGGGGGCAGCCTGGGAAGGCAGAGCCAGGCTAGCCCGGGCAGGTGAGAGACAGCCCCCCGCCCCGCTTCTGCGTGCATGATTTGCCATGGTTGGGGCTGGTCTGGGTGAAGCAAACGTCCCGGGGGTGGCCCTGGGCTTCAGTGGGTTGGGCTGGTGTCGACAGTGAGTCCCACCAGCCCGGGGGGTTCTGGGGCGAGTTCCCGAGGATCCGGCTCCAGTTGGCACCCCCGCGCTGGGCCCCGGGGGTCTCAGTGTGGCCGCACACCAGCTTCTCTGCTTCCCCTCCCTGTTAGCTGCCTTTGGGCTACAGACGAGCCCCGAGCTCTTCCCCCCGGGGAAGGCAGGGAACCCAAAGCACACAAGACTCCTGTGAGCCGGCCTTACCTGTCAAGACGAGGTGAGTCCAGTATGCAGAGAGCCCCTGTGGGCCAGCCGTGCCCGCGAGCTTCTCTGGTGAAGCTGGTGTTGGCTGGTCTGTGGAGGTGAGCCTGTGGTCCCCGCCCCGGAGGCACAGGCCTGGGGAGACGGGGCAGACGGGGCCTGTGTCCCCGCCCCTGGAATACAGGAGCGCCCTCTGCTTTGGCCAGTAGGATGTGGTAGGAGGGACACTCAGGCCACCGAGCCCACAGCTTTTCTTCTTTCCTTCAGGAACGCTCTCTGCTGGGGCCAGATGTACGGGGCACAGACACTCGAGCTGGGGGTGGGGGCAGTCCCAGAGACAGAGCCGGGCGGTGCAGCTGTCCCTGACCAGCACCGGACGGGTGTGCGAGCCCGTCTCGGATGTTCCAGCCCCGCCGGCATCTGACCCCAAGGGATCCCCAGAGTTGAGTCCGGTCAGCACAGAATCAGGAGAAGCGCTAACCGGCGCTTGCTGGGGGCAGGGAGAGGGGAGGGGAGGTTCCAGGCCAGTCCTCGAGCTTTACCACTTTGTAAGGCCGAGCTGCCTTGTCCTAAGAAAGGTGTTTATGAGCACAGTGTACCTGAGACAGCCACTGAAATGAGCACAGCCTTCTGTATGTCTAATGAACTTGTGTGTTGATAAGAGGAAACAAAAATCACGTTCTGATGCAATTTATTATGAACAAAATTAAGATGTAAACATTTATATCATCTTACTAGTTTTATTTACGAGCAGAATTTTTTTTTCCTGTCTCTAATGGTAACTAGTGCTAGTTTAAAAGAACCTACCCAAGGGACGCCTGGCTGGCTCAGTCGGTGGAGTGTGTGACTCTGGATCTCAGGGTTGTGAGTTCAAGCCCCATGGTGGGTGTGGAGGTGACTTAAAAATAAAATCTTAAAAAAAAAGAATCTATGTGAAATCTTAAAAGTGACAGATGTCCATTTGATCGGAGGGAGACAGACCACCCTTGCATCTCAGTCACATTGCTGCCCCACATCAGAGCACAGGGCTCTCTGGGGACAGGTGTGGCAGGGGCTGAGGCCTTGTTCTTCAGTACTTCCAGGTCCGTGGCAGAGGGGAGGGCGTGGGGAATGTGTGCAACTCACTTACAAGTTCCCTCAGGCCCAACACCCTTTGCTGGGCTCTCCCCTGCCCCTGCAGGCACCATCCCCACCTCCCTGGGCTCCCCCCTCCACAGACACCATCCCCACCTCCTTAGTTCCCCCCCCCAGACACCATCCCCACCTCCCTGGTCCC